>NC_134397.1:48810463-49092718 GCF_050003625.1 Haematobia irritans
AAGTAACGAGTATTTGATTACAAGTACTCGTTACTGACTAATTTTTTGAGTACTCGTTACTAGTAAATGAATACTCAATATCTCCAATGCCAGTTGTTTTCTTTTGACGCCAAGCAAGTTGTCGGTTTGGAAGTAAAATTCTTGACTTGTTGGAAAATATTAATTCAAGCTTTGGAAAATAGTATAGGATGTCACTAGATGGCGCCAACAAGTATATTTTGTAAAGAATGGGGCCTCTAGGAGACTATGCTATTAATAAAGTTGAAATAAATAAATAAATAAAATCGTATTATCAGTTAAAATGACACGAAAAGGATATATGGCTTCACCTTTGGAGAAAGTGAAAAATGTATCCGATTTCTCAAAAACGTTTGCATATGCAGAATTTTGAATTCGGTGTAGGTGGGAGCTTTAATTTAAAGAATCACATGGATACCAAACTTCCAACTGTTCATTGGAGACAACGTCTCATGCGAATAGTATGAATGAAAATGTTGACTTCAGCTGGTCCAATCCATAGACATTATAATAAATAGATGATCCACTATTCTCTTAAAAAAATGTGTCAGTTAAAAAATTAATTTTCTGACATTTCGTTTTGATTTTTTCGCGCATTTGCTTTTGTGGTGTTCGTAAAGAGCAACGCTGCTCAAAATTAAATTTCGTATTTTCGCGGTTTCGGTCACAATTTTTTGTTCAAATATGAACTTTTAGTATTGTTACGAATTTGATAATTATAGATATAAGTTTATTTAAATTAGTTTCGGTTAATTTAAAATTTCAAATTGTAACGATAAAATTTCGCTATCACTTGTTGGAATCATCTATTCATTTTCTAGTATTTTCCTGAATTTCTTTTATGTTCTTTTGTTTGCTTACCGAAATGTTAGTTCTTACTCTCTCATAGAATAGCAATCCCTTTGCTTTGTTATTCTGCATTCTCATTTCATCTCATTGTCTATTGTCATTGTTGTTGTAGTAATGCGAGCATATATCTATGTGAGTGTGTATGTGTTTGGCAGCCACCAGACGAATAACTTAATGATCGTAGATCCTTCTAGCATTGTCTAAGAATGTTCTGGCGTTGCCAGAATATTGTAGTGCTACCAGAATGTTCTCGTATTGCCACACCGTCATATATAAAAGTGCTCGCATGCTGCTAACGAGTCAGTCTTAATTAAAGCGTCAAACGAATAACTTCAGTGTGAACGAATTGTAAAGTGTGAAGTCATAGTAAATAAATTGTAGATTGTCGTTATTTGGAGGAACTGTGTTTTAATTGTCGGGTAATTAAAAACGCCTAAATATAAAAACGTAACAATTGGTGTCAGAAGTGGGATAACGAAAAAAAAATCTACAATGAAGTTTAATGAGCTTCGAGTGGAAGACTTAAAAAAGGAATTGAGCAAACTGGAGCTGCCGACAACAGGCAATAAGGCCCAGCTTCAAAAGCGTCTACTGGAAGAGTTTGAACGGCGTAATATGGACATTGCGACGCATGAGTTTGATTATAAGGAAGACATTGATGAATCAATACTCGCCAATACAAGCAGTGTAGAAACTCCATCTGTGGCTTCGAGTGTTGTGGATTACACATCAATGCTCAATGTTTTGAGCAAAATGATGGAAGCAAATTCTAGAAAAATGGAAGAAAAATTCGACGAAAATTCTAGAAAAATCATGGATGAGAATTCTAGAAAATTGGAAGAAAAATTCGACGAAAATTCAAAAAAGATGGACGAAAATTCTAGAATTCTCAATGAAAAACTACAACAAATTTCTGAAGGCATGGAAAAACGTGTGGACCATATAGAAAATCAAATTGTGGAATTGGATAAGAAAGTTCTTTCTGTGGATGAGAAAATTATGGTTCATGATGAGAAGTTTCTGCACATCGAGAAAAAAATGTCAGAGCTGGAAATTAAAGGTGGTCCAGTGCGCGTCATCGAGGGCTCAAAAATCAAAACTCCTGTTTTCGATGGCTCAACGTCATTTGATGTCTTCAATTTCCAATTCGAAATGGTTGCTTGTAGAAATTTGTGGAATGACGATGATAAAGCAATTGAACTTCTATTGGCATTAAAGGGCAATGCTGCTGATGTGATACAAAGCATTCCCGCTGCTTCTAGAAATAACTATAATGAAGTAATAGCGGCACTCCAACGCAAGTATGGCGGAGAGCATAAGCAGGACATCTTCAGAATGGAATTGAGAGGAAGAATCCAGAAATCGAACGAAACCCTACAAGATTTCGCAACAGAAGTTGAGCGGCTAGTGCTTTTGACATACCCAGGTGAGAGTCATCCTCTTGTGGACCGCATCAAGATTGAGACCTTCGTCAATGGAATTCGAGACCCAGATATAAAATGTGCAACATATGCGTCACAAAAGGCTACATTCGCTGAAACAGTTACATTCGCACTTGCACAGGAGACTGCAAGATTGCTAGCGCGGCCTCAAATTCACAAGGTACGTAAAGTAGAGACAGAGTGTGACGAACCAAAGTCCGTTATTGAGTCGATGAAAGAGGCCATGAAGCAGGCAATGCAAGAAATGAAGCAAGAGGCAAATAAATCCCGGATCAAATGCTATAACTGTGATAAGCCGGGACATCTAGCTCGAGAATGCAAAGCACGACGCAAACGGTCAAGGTCCACATCACCATCTCCATTAAACAATAGCCATAAGAAGGTGACCCCACAGTCAAGTGAGTCACCTTTAAACTAAATCGAGCTAGTTCAGCGGGGCAAGAGCTGGCTCCCACAGACGATGGCCCCACCATCTCCATAGCAATAGTTCAACAGAAAAATAACAATTTAACTATTGCGGGTGTTATTAATGGCGACAAGCGTACTTTGACGTTGGATACTGGTGCATCAAAATCTATCATTAGATCTGATTTAGTAAAAGGAAAAGTTACACCACTGATTGGAGTCAAGCTACGCACGGCTACAGGGGAACCCGCAACCGTATATGGAAAGGTCGCCGTAAAATTAACTATTGCTAACAAATCCGTTACTTATGATTTCATTGTGGCCGATATAGTAGACGAAGTTATAATTGGAGCGGATTTCATGATTGCTTTTGGCCTCAATCTGGATATGAAGCGTCGTGTAATGACATGGTGCGATGCCGAAATAACGGTAAACGTGGGATACGACGAGAATACACCTGTCAGACGTTTGACAACGAGCCAGTCAGAGTCTATACCACCGAATGCCGAAGCAATTATATGGGTTTCTATGAATGGAGATTGTGAAGTCGGCCAATTGTGGGTTGTTGAACCAGCAGAAAACAAAAGCAACAACATCTTGATAGCAAATGCCCTGGTAACACCGAACGAAGAGAGACTAATACCAGTTCGGGTCTTGAACTTGTCTGACAATCATGAGCAAATTGTAAAATTTTCTGATATTGGAAAATGTACACCAGCCGAGGCAATAGTCAATTTGGAAGGCAACTCATCAAAGACACATGGAGCAGTGAGAAAACACTTAGAAGGGTATTTCGAGGCTTGGACACGTCATCTATCGCCGTCAGAGAGAAATAAAGCCAAGCAATTGTTGTGGAAAAACGCCTCTGCTTTTGCTTCTGAAAAGGGAAATCAAGGAAGAACATCTGTAGTGAAACATGAAATTAAAACCGCAGAAGAAAGGCCCATAAAACAGGCACCACGAAGTGTTCCCCTGGCAAAAAGAGGCGAAGTTCAAAAGCTCATAAAGGAAATGGCGGAGAGTGGAGTGATCGAGCCATCATCAAGTCCTTGGTGTTCCCCAGTTGTGCTGGTCAAAAAGAAAGATGGAAGTACCCGATTCTGCGTGGACTACAGAAAACTGAATGATGCCACCAAAAAGGACAGTTATCCGCTTCCACGCATTGATGACACGTTGGACACACTAGCCGGAACAACATGGTTTTCTACGCTTGATTTGCAGAGTGGATATTGGCAAGTAGAGATCGCCGAGAAAGACAAGGAAAAGACGGCTTTTGGCGTTAATGGCGGTCTCTGGCAATTCAATGTAATGCCGTTCGGGCTCTGCAACGCTCCGGCTACCTTCGAAAGATTGATGGAGCGTGTACTGAAGGGGTTGCACTGGAAGTCGTGCTTGATATACTTGGACGACATCATAGTGATGGGCAAAACATTTGACGAGCACCTTAAGAACTTGAAAGACGTTATCCAGCAATTGTCAGCCGCTGGTCTACGCCTTAACGCAAAGAAATGCTCCCTTTTCCAGCGGGAAGTTAAATACCTGGGTCATCATGTGACTGCAGAGGGCATATCCACCGATGAAGACAAAATCCAAGCTGTCAGAGATTGGCCACGACCCCGAAATCTCCACGAATTAAGAAGTTTCCTTGGGTTATGTACATATTACCGACGATTCGTCCCAAACTTCGCCAGCATCGCCGCTAGTCTCCATAAATTGACGCAAAAAGGTCAGAAGTTCCAGTGGAGCGACGAACAGGAGGATTCATTCCAACATTTAAAAGAACTTCTATGTTCAGCTCCTGTTCTAGCGTATCCTATTCCGGGCGAAAAATTTGTTTTGGATACAGATGCTAGCGCGCATGGTATTGGAGGTGTGCTATCCCAACAGATAGACGGCAAGGAGAAGGTCATCGGATATTTCAGCCGAACGTTGTCCAAGCCCGAAAAGAACTACTGTGTAACGCGACGAGAGCTGCTAGCCGTCATAGAGGGCGTAAAACATTATCATAAATATTTGTATGGACAACACTTCTTGCTCAGGACTGATCACACAGCTCTACGATGGTTGCTCCAATTCAAGAATCCGGAAGCTCAACTGGCACGTTGGATCGAGAGGCTCCAAAGCTATGATTTCAGTATCGAGCATAGAAAAGGTGGAAAACACGGTAACGCTGACGCTTTGTCACGTCGACCTTGCAGTATAGAATGCAAGCACTGCTCGAAAGCTGAACATAAGGAGGAGATTGTTGATATTCGGCTGTTACACATCGAATCTGGAGTGGACTGGCCAACAGAACAGCGTAAAGATCCCATTTTGAACAAAATTATTTCGGCAAAGGAAGAGAACAAGAAGCCCAGTAAGAAAGACATAGCAGCCGAAAGTCCACTTATGAAATCATACTGGGCTCAATGGGATAGTTTAGTTCTAGTCAATGGATCCCTGCAACGTAAATGGGAAAGCGAAGATGGCAAGAGCAGCCGAAATTTGATCATCGTTCCAGAT
Source organism: Haematobia irritans (assembly GCF_050003625.1). Lineage (NCBI taxonomy): Eukaryota > Metazoa > Arthropoda > Insecta > Diptera > Muscidae > Haematobia > Haematobia irritans. The sequence continues at coordinate 48,815,680 of NC_134397.1, forward strand.
TCCAAAATAAGAGACGTTTTGGCGGAGTTCCATAATGGTCCCAGTGGAGGTCATCTGGGAATAACCAAAACCGCCGAGAAAGTGAAGCAACGATTCTACTGGGTTGGATGCCAGAAATCAATTGCTGAATGGGTAGCCAATTGCGAGAAGTGCATGAAGGCGAAAGGTCCAACAAGGAAAAGTCGAGGTCCTATGCAAGAATATAGACCAGGAGCCCCGTTTGAAAGAATAGCAATGGACGTGGCAGGCCCTTTCCCAGTAAGTGATTCTGGAAACCGTTATGTCCTTGTGGTCATGGATTACTTCAGCAAATGGCCGGAGGTGTATGCAATTCCAAACCAAGAGGCAAAAACGATTGTGGATGTGGTCAACAAAAACTGGATATGTCGCTACGGTGTGCCGTCCGAGATTCACTCAGACCAGGGAAGAAATTTTGAATCGGCCATATTCAAAGAGATGTGTGAATCCCTTGGTATCAAGAAAACGAGGACTACGCCATTACATCCACAATCCGACGGCATGGTAGAAAGGTTTAATCGCACCCTGGAGGAACATCTTCGAAAAGTGGTGGACAACGGCCAGAGGGACTGGGACGAGCATATACCAAAGTTTTTGCTGTCGTATAGATCTGCCATTCATGATTCCACCTCTCGAACACCGGCCAATGTTCTATTCGGAACTGAGTTGAAGTTGCCTGGAGATCTGATATTCGGCGCTAAACCTAATGAGCTCGCCATGGAAGAAAACAGAAACGACATCCCAAACACTTTCGGTGAAGTTCACGAATCAGTGCGCAACAAAATAAAAATGGTCAGCAACAGAATGAAGGCGAGATACGATCGTGCTGTAAATACTGAGGGCTTCCAAGAAGAAGAATTGGTTCTGCTATTTAACCCGCAACGAAAGAAAGGATTGTGTCCTAAACTGCAAACACAGTGGGAAGGCCCATACAAAGTCATCAAGAAGATTAATGATGTTGTATACCGGATTCAGAAGGACGACAGCCCTAGATCGAAGATGAAAGTTGTACATCTGGAACGATTGGCTCCTTACGGAACAGGTTCTGTGCCTGTTCGGGACGAACAGGCTTAAGCGGGAGGCAGTGTTACGAATTTGATAATTATAGATATAAGTTTATTTAAATTAGTTTCCGTTAATTTAAAATTTCAAATTGTAACGATAAAATTTCGCTATCACTTGTTGGAATCATCTATTCATTTTCTAGTATTTTCCTGAATTTCTTTTATGTTCTTTTGTTTGCTTACCGAAATGTTAGTTCTTACTCTCTCATAGAATAGCAATCCCTTTGCTTTGTTATTCTGCATTCTCATTTCATCTCATTGTCTATTGTCATTGTTGTTGTAGTAATGCGAGCATATATCTATGTGAGTGTGTATGTGTTTGGCAGCCACCAGACGAATAACTTAATGATCGTAGATCCTTCTAGCATTGTCTAAGAATGTTCTGGCGTTGCCAGAATATTGTAGTGCTACCAGAATGTTCTCGTATTGCCACACCGTCATATATAAAAGTGCTCGCATGCTGCTAACGAGTCAGTCTTAATTAAAGCGTCAAACGAATAACTTCAGTGTGAACGAATTGTAAAGTGTGAAGTCATAGTAAATAAATTGTAGATTGTCGTTATTTGGAGGAACTGTGTTTTAATTGTCGGGTAATTAAAAACGCCTAAATATAAAAACGTAACAGTATATTCATTTATTTATTTATAAATCCTCTGTTGCATTATAAACGTTCTATTTTTATGTAAAATTGGCAAACTACAAAAAGGAAAACGAAAGAGATTGTAAGTGTGCTCTTATTTTTCTCGTTTATTCTTAATCTTCAGAACTGTCAAACATAGTTTGACACCCATGGCTCATCTATGTATTATAATGTATATGGTCCAATTCAATTGTTTGTTTTATTCAAAAACCGTCGGAAATTTTAAACATTGGATCTCACGATACAAATGATAACTAAATATTTGCATCCACTGTCAATGGTAGAAAATGATGGATTTAATAAGTTTGTAAATTGCAAACATCAGTAATACACAATGCCATCTAGATATACCCTGACGAAAAAAATACCGAATAGTGAATACAAAGTTGGCTCTAAAATGTTGAATCATTTGTGGAAATGTTTTTCTAACGAGACCTATATATCTACAACAGCACATTTATATAACACCAGAATAAAACTGGAGAATGTAATCCGCTTTTCTATACTGTTTTTAAATTTAGAAAGAACAAAATATTAAAAATACCCACAATGTCTTTTTAATTTTTTTTTATAAAAGTAACAAGTAGTAACGAATACTCAATTCAAAAGTAACGAGTAGTCAAAAGTAATCAAAATTTACAACACTAGTTCTATTCCTAGCCATTGACATTTGTTGTTGAGGTATTCACAGTGAATGATTTCCTGCCAAAAACAGATACACTGCAAGAATTGCTTTTGTTCAAAAGAATATAAGTTTAAGGAATATGAATTACCCAGAAAAAATGTGAAAGGTCTCCCTTAGTCATTACTTTTAATGTACATCCAAAAATGCTCTTCTTATATTTTAGTTCACAAGAAGTTCTTTTGAGTTGATGTATAAAAATCGTTGTTGTACGCAGTTTTCACAATAAATTTAAATATTCTGAAATTTACTGTGTATAAATTATAGTAAGGACAAATGAAATTGTGAATATTTCCAATAAATATTTTGAAAAAATGTACCAATATAATTCTCGGCAGACTTGGAATTCGATATATTTGCTAGATTATTAAAAACGTCATCATGTAGAGATAAAAGTCAAAATTTTAAGAACAAATCTATATTTTAGGGATCAAATCTGAAGAACTTTTTTCAAATTAAATTTAAGTTATATCTCGATATAATTGAAAATTACCACTTAACTTGTTTAGGGAGAGTATACGTTTTAGATAATTATCGTTGCATAGTTTTAGGATGTACATGTGTCCGCTTGGAAATAGTGATCACTAGTATAGTATTGGTAGCGTGATTATTTGTTAAGGCACCAATTACATTCGAAATCTTAAATGAATTTAGGATTAAAATTTACCAAATATAGTACAATATAGGGGAAATTAAATGTTAAAGTTATGGTTATTAGTGGCACAAAATTATCACCACTTAGAAAAAGTGGTAAATTTGCCACGCTAACAATTTACAGAAACCGTTACTTTCTGAATTTTTTAAATTTTTATGAATTATAAGTAATTTTTAGTTTTTTTTGTAATATACTCGAATTCTGTAAAAAAAATTAATCTATCTAATCTACGGTGGAGGGTACATAAGATTCGGTCTTGCCAAAGGTACTTTTTTAAAATTTTTGAGAAAGTACAGTGTCATATGCCTAATATAAGTTTTTTTAATCGTATTACGATAACCCCTAGTTTTTGCTTCCTCCTTTTTCCAACAGATAGTTTGCTGCTTTTGCAGAATGTTCTGCTATATCTACTAACAAATTTCTCTGGTTTTAGTAAACATGAAATTCGAAAAATATGCCGTAATCATAGGTTGGTGGGATAAGCATTTTTTTAAATTTTCCTATCCATAAAGTAGGATATCGATTTTTAGAAGACGATTTATAGATTTCGACTACAAAAAACACAAAGTTGTTGGTCAATATAAAAATTCTAGTAAACGTCCAAGATAAATTATATTCGTTTTCTATCATGATCATCAAAATTAACTTCATTATGTATTATGAGTAAAATTGCAATAGACGCTATTAATTTCCCTGCATATGAATAAATGTATAACACACAACAATCTACAGGTGGCTCTTAAAGAGGAATTTCATAAATATAGGCAAATAAAACATCAATAAGAAATTTAGTACGTGGTGTTAGTATGTGGTCTCTAACATGCAAAAATTGTCCATATCGGTCCATAATCATATATAGCCCCCATATTAACAAAGCCCCCATATAAACCTATGGACTAACCGAATTCATTCATCCGAATTCAGTGTTTTGGATGTAAATTAAAAAATTTTGTTATATTTTGTCAAATAAATATTTTTTTTTTAGTTTTTTTTATAATTTTAAATGGATTCTAACGCTTGACCTCAAATATTTTCAAAAATTAACAATTTTTTCAGATTGAATTTAGCATTTTTGTCAAAGTTTAAATGATTAGTACCATTTTAAAAATTCTTACTCTGTTTTTAACCTATTTGAAACAAAAAAAGTTAAAATTACCCATTAAAAGTATGAACAAATCAAGTTATAAAAAATTGAATTAAAAGAACTTCCTGGGTAGTTAAAATAAAGAACATCAATGGGAGTGCATCTCCTGGAAGTGCTTTTAAAGTTGTGCCTTTGGAAGAACTTAAACCAATCGACATCGTAACAACGCTCGGTAAACAAAAAACGAGTGTGGCACAACAATTACCAGCAGTTGGCATTAGCTCAAGAGAATTGAGGGAGTACCAAATAAGAGATTACCAAACTGCTAAGATATGGATAACCAATTTGTGTGATTGCTTTACTACGGTTTTTTTTTTGAGAGACCAACACTCATACTTACAAACACCGACAGTCGTCGGTTGCATTGGATATTGGTTGTTGAATTTTTTACCAATTGGTGTTTTAAGATTGCAAATATTGGTGTTTACTAAATACACTGGTCGGTTGCGGTAGATCGCAGCCGTTCTCTGGTGGAGGGTACATAAGATTCGGCCTGGCCGAACTTACGCCCGTATATACTTGTTATTTTTATTATTATTTTTTCATAAAAACTTGTTAATAATTTATGGGGGATTTTTGTGAGGAATTTTAATATATTAGGGACTTTTGGTTTCGTCCCCAAATTGAGGACATGAGCCAGAAAAATATTGGCAACACTGGTTACAGCTTCCACTTTTTCAGCACACATTTTGCTGTTTTAGCAGACTTTCCATGATGTTACTACTAACAAATTTCTTTGTATATTTTTATTGATTGATTTTATGTGTTTTTTGCCTTAAAAAGCAACCGAGAATATTTTCTGATCAATTTAGAGCATACTATTAATTCGTACTGTAGATCATTCTATCACATTTGATATAAAATGCAAAAATTGCTGTTTTGCTGAATTATAAATATATAACAGTAGACGAGTGTGCGAATTCAGGTTACGTTTTGAGCCAACTGAAAAATATTTGAGCTTACAATTTTTACAAAATAATTTAAGACATATCGTATATTTCTAGTCGGGAGAGGCAATAATTTTATAGTTACTAACTCTATACAAACCTATAAAGTTAAAAGATATGAATTAAAAAAAAGTAAATAAAAGCAAGTCTTAATAATTTTCGTACATTTTTAAAGGCAGCTATAACTAGAAACAAAAAAACGGAAACTGTGCTATATGTATATCGAAAATAGTTTATGTAGCATTATTAGCAATATCAGTAAATTCTGTCTCCGGATTTTGTATAACTTCATGATGTTTCGTTTTTGTCTGATGCAGTCTTAATGAATTACTTTGGGTAAAAGTACTATTACACACGTTGCATTTATATGGTCGTTCGCCCGTATGGGTTCTTTTATGAATATTCAGATCCTTACTTTGCTTGAAGGCCTTTTCACATTGCGTACATTTATAGGGCCTTTCATTGGTATGAATACGCATATGAATTTTCAATTTGTTCGATCTTTTGAAAGCCTTTTCGCATATGGTGCATTTGAATGGAGTCTCGCCTGTGTGTACACGGCGATGTACTTGCACATCGTATAATCTCGCATAAGCTCGACCACAAAAGTCACATTTAAAAGGTTTTTCACCAGTGTGGCGTCTATAGTGGATATCCAGGTTGGATTGACTGCTACATGTTAGACCGCACAGTGTACACAGATAACGTTTCGGTGGTTGTTTTTCCTTTTTAGGTTTACTATTTGGGCCGTGTTTATTCTTAATGTGGGCCATTAGTTTGTATTTATCGCTGTAGGCTCGATTGCACTGGTCACAAACATCTGTTTTTGTTAAATTCCTAGGCTGTATTTGGTGTTCTCTAACAGTTTCATCTTTGTGGAATGTTCTCATATGGGCATACATATTGTAACGACGACTGAACTTAACTGGACAATTGGGACATTGTATTTTCAATTCATCCGGTATATGCGTGTCTTTTTTATGGCGATTCAATTGTATGGAATTGGGGAAAACGCGCTCGCATTCGTCACAACGCACCGGAAGTAATTTATCGTCAATGGGTTCAGGTGGTTCGGGTTCTTCTTCCTCCTCGTCATTGTCGATTGCTGCCTCCTCATTGCTATCTAAGGGATCGTAAGAACTGTTTTCTTCGGGTTTTTTACATTGTTCATTATCCCCACTAATTTGTTCGTCCACAAATGCTGGTTCATTCAAAGCATTGTCGGGAAGACTATGTAGAGAAAAATGAATATCAAGGCGATTGAATAGTATAAGTTATAACTTACAATTCTTGAGCATCGTCTTCATTTTCTGATTCAGATTTTATGGAAACGTCAACTTCTGCCGCAGCCACATTTTTATACGCCTGAGTTTCTTGAGTGTCTGAGTCACTGGTGTCGGCCGGTGCTGGAAATTGTTTGCTAAAATCATCACTTGAACTTGAGCAATGGGAATTTTGGTCCACCTTCTCTTCTTTTGAGAGCGGATACGATATACCCTCTATTATGTCTTCCACTTTTTCGTCTTCCTCTTTAATATAGGGCTTTTCAATTTTACCGCTTGCCACATCCCCCTCTTTCAAAGGTTTTTCGTATGGATCATCTTCTTCTGGTCTCTGTGTAAACTTTAAGAACTCTTTATTGCATTTACGAACTTGTTTAATGAAAGTATATGAGTCTCGTATCTTTTTACAACAGGTGCAACATATGCCCTGTGATGGTGATTTATTATTGCCTTTGCCATCGTCCGCTTCAATCTGTTGGAAGTAATACGAATGTATCTTATAGATGCAATATTACGATACAATTCGAAATTCTTACCTCAACATTGGCTATAAATTTCAATAGTTCCACATACGTTTTGCCAGCTTTCAATAATTTGGGCTTTGTGCTTAACAATTTTAAATTTACATTGGTTTTTAAACAAGTTCGACATGTTTTGTTTTTATGGACGCTCATCCTGTAGGATTTTTATTTATTTTAGTTAATTGTTGTTCTATTCCTAGCCATTGACATTTGTTGTTGAGGTATTCACAGTGAATGATTTCCTGCCAAAAACAGATACACTGCAAGAATTGCTTTTGTTCAAAAGAATATAACCCAGCAAAAACTAGGTAACCACATATCATTGCAATTGGCATTACCAGGAGTAAAGCTGTTATTACACGTTGCAGTACATTGCGGTGAGTTATAATGACTAACTTGTAATGACAAAAAAAAAAAAAAATACTTCTCGGTAATTTTTGAATTGTTATTTTGAATTGTTATTTGGTTGTTAATGACTTAATAAAATGGAATAAATGACGGTACCATTAGATATAATTATTCACATAATTGAGCATTTACTTAAAAAATCAAAAAGAATATGTAATAATGTAACGTTAATGCTGATGATTTTTCCGTTAAGAAATTTTTATCACAAATAATTCATAATAATTGTGTTTTAAATAAATGACGTTATCATATTATGTTTTAAATAAATGTTTTCTTATACCTCATTCATATTACACTTCCAAAATGCACTTAAACTAGATTTCAAATGCCATTTGCCTTATAAAAAAAGGGGCTTAAAATCCTTAATATTTTCGAGATTTGGTTGCCTGAATAAGTGGCTATTTTGCAAGCTTTGGTGTATCTACGAATAAGTGATTACGTATTAGGTGATTATATGCTTTAAAAACACTACTTATTTCATTGCCGAAAGTATGCCTGGGGAGAAGTACTTTCCTCGTAGGACATGCGTATATAAATGTAATCCGGAGCGATGCCAATTAATAAGTGGTTATTCATTTTTAAACAGGCTTACCTACAAGATTACCGGGTAATGAGAGTTTTTGCTGGGTAAGTTTAAGGTATATGAATTAAATTGAAAAAATGTGAAAGGCCCCCCTTAGTCATTACTTTTAATGTACATCCAAAAATGCTCTTCTTATATTTTAGTTCACAAGAAGTTCTTTTGAGGTGATGTATAAAAATCTTGGAATTCGATATATTGGCTAGATTATTAAAAACGTCATCATGTAGAGATAAATATCAAAAATTTTAAGAACAAATCTATATTTTAGGGATCAAATCTGAAGAACTTGTTTCAAATTAAATTTAAATTATATCTCGATATAATTGAAAATTAGCACTTAATTTGTTTAGGAGTATACGTTTTAGATAATTATCGTTGCATAGTTTTAGGAGGTACATGTGTCCGCTTGGAAATAGTGATCACTAGTATACTATTGGTAGCGAGATTATTTGTTAAGGCACCAATTACATTCGTAATCTTAAATGGATTTAGGATTAAAATGTACCAAAATATATTACAATATAGGGGAAATTAAATAAAAAGTGGCAAAACATGAGAAAAAGGTGACACCAGAATGTTAAAGTTATGATTATTAGTGGCACAAAATTATCACCACTTAGAAAAAGTGGTAAATTTGCCACGCTAACAATTTACAGAAACCTCTACTTTCTGAATTTTTAAAATATTTATGAAATATAAGTAATTTTTAGTTTTTTTTTGTAAGATACTCGAATTTTGTAAAAAAAGAAAACAATCCACGGTACCTGCAGTTACTTTTTCTAATTTTTAAAGCTATAGGTGCAAACATTTTATTTTCTTTTTCGTGAGAGCAAATTCTTTTTTTTTGTCAGAGCAAATCCAACACAGAAAAAATACCACGAAAAATTTTCCAATTAAAATTTTAATTGTGTTTAAAAAAATGTTCAAACAAAAATTAGTTGTATCAATTAATTTTTAATTGGATCAATTAATTTTTAATTGACTTTTATTTCTGTGATTGAAGACATATCAATTAAAATTTAATTGGACCAATTAATTTCGTGATTGAGGACGAAAAATATTTATTTGTGTGGATGGCAGTACACTATTATTGGCCTCGTTTTGGCTTATTGTATTGTCTCAATAAATTGAAAAAATTGAAATTGAAATTGAAATTTCTCTAAGAAAACATATTTCCATTATATAGTTTTGTTTTTTTTTTTTACCAATGCTTTTTTGTTTTATTTTGAGAATGAGTTGTGGCGGTGCCGTTTTTAAAACGCAAAATTTTAATTGCTAAATTAGCAAACAGTAAGAGCTTTTTCTTTTGGAGTTGCTATGCTCTTTTTTCGGCTGTGTCCACTAATTAGTTTCGTGGAACTATATTACACATTATCTTACTGCTCTGGTACAAAGGATAGCAATTTTAAAATACACAAAAGGCAACAGTCGTCGGGGTCTGTTGTTAGGTTTGGTGGCAGCCCGATGTATCAGGCTCACTTAGACTGTTCAGTCCACAATGGTGAACTTCTCTCTTATCACTAAGTGCTGCCCGATTCCATGTTAAGTCCAATGACAAGGGACCTCCTTTTTAAAGCCGAGTCCGAACGGCGTTCCACATTGCAGTGAAACCACTTTGAGAAGCTTTGAAACACTCAGAAATGTCACCAGCATTACTGAAGTGGGGTAAACCACCGCTGAAAAACTTTTTGGTGTTCGGTCGAAGCAGGAATCGAACCCACGACCTTGTGTATGGAAGGCGGGCATGCTAACAATTGCACCACGGTTGGTCTGTTGTTAATACCTTAAGCTGAGTACTATGTTCAGTTTTCAAGCTGAAAACCAGCTTGTTTTCACGGTTACTTTTTTTAATTAATTAATATAGAAATATAAAATTATTTGCAATCAATTCCTTGGATCTTTTCCTTTCATTAATTGGTAAGACTTGATCAAAATATAATCGTCTTCATACATATTTTTGTACTTTTATTTTAGTGTTTTGGTGAAAAACCCGAACATAGTACTCACCTTTAGTCATAAGAAAAAGTATACTCAGAATCGAAACGACATATTTTTTAATTTGTGAAAAGTCGAATTTGTATACCTTTCATTAGAGTGGGAGTTGTGCTTACATTGTCCTTCCGTTTATAACGTATCGAAATGTTCATCTCAAACACCATAATGTATATATATTCTTGGCCCTAGTTTATTTCTGAGTGCTAAATGGACGTCCGTCCATCTGTTGAAATCACACTAATTCTAGAACGAAAGAAGCTATCGGCTTGAAACTTGAACGAAACGATGTGAGTATATTTTTTAAAACAGTCAATTGTTGTGGCTAATTATTATATATAGCCCCGATAAGAATGACTTATCATGGAAGAAATATTTCATAGGGTTGAAATTTGAAACGTGATGTCAGTATATGTCTTAATCTGCCTTTTTTTATCCAACATAAACTCCAAATGGAAAATTTACATCTTATAGACAATCTTAAGAAGTTTTAAAAATCATTGTCATCGGCAATTGTTACTACATCCTAAGTAAGGTGATTGAATTTGGTGGAGGGTACATACGATTCAGTCTTGCCAAATGTACTTTTTAAAATGTTTGAGAAAGTACAGTGGCATGCATATGCCTAATATAATGTTTTTATTGTATTACGATAACCCCTAGTTTTTGCTTCCTCCTTTTTCCAACAGATATTTTGCTGCTTTTGCAGAATGTTCTGCTATATCTACTAACAAATTTCTCTGGTTGTAGTAAACATGAAATTCGAAAAATATGCCGTAATCATAGGTTGGTGGGATAAGCATTTTTTTTAATTTTCCTGTCCATAAAGTAGGATATCGATTTTTAAAAGACGATTTTGTTGGTCAATATAAAAATTCTAGTAAACGTCCAAGATAAATTATATTCGTATTCTATTCATGATCTTTAAAATTAACTTTATTATGTATTATGAATAAAATTGCAATATACGCTATTAATTTCCCTGCATATGAATAAATGTAGAACAGACAACAATCTACAGGTGGCTCTTAAAGAGGAATTTCATAAATATAGGCAAATAAAACATCAATAATATGCTATTATTAAATTAGCCATGGATAAGAATGTGCTCATAGCACGCGACTAAATATCATCTCCGCTAAATACTAATAACAACACACACATTTGATATTTGTATATGATCCTCATTAAAAAAAAAGACATCAGAATTTGGAGGCGCCAACAACATGCTTTTTACTTTGAAGGAGATTGTTTGCCTATAGGTGGGGGGTAGTGATAAATATAAAACACTACTATATGTCTTCTGTTATTATGGACATATCAAAACTACATAGCCAAAAAATGACACATAATTAAAGTAAGGACGACATTTGGGTCTATTTTTAATCGTTAACACACGACAACATTGCTTTTTTGACTTATTTGATAATAAATTTTATAAACAGCAGATATGTCGTATATATTTTTTAAAGTAAAACATTACTCGAGAGAAAATGAGAGGACCACATGGGGAGGAAATAAAATGATTTAGTGAATGCGAATCTTTCTTACCGTGTGGAGCGGAATAATGTATCTCTTCTTGGATGATACAATTTTGTTGCGGTACTAGTAGGCAAGTGTAAATAATATGGGAGTAAGAAAAGCCGTTATTATAATCGCTTTGGTTTGGTTCATATTTCCTTTGATCGATACAAGGCCGATACAAAAGGAATTAGAGTTTTTGGAAAATACAACAAGAAATGGATCTCTATATGGTTGGTGAATATCTAGACAATGACCTCTGGCAAAAGGGTAGCACTAATGAGCTAATCTATTCCAGAATCATTGAACGAAACCAGTATCACTCGCACCCCATTAGAAGATGGTGGAGACTTTTCAAATCCCAGTGAAGTTCAAAAAGCGGTATGTACGGTGACAGCAGGCGATGTGAGGGCAAGTGCAGAAGCAGTGACAACAAAAGCTTTAAAAGGTGTTTGTGGTACAAAAGAAATGCATAATTCTTTCAATAATTTAGAGAGTAAATTCATAAAAGAATTGGAAAATATGGAAAGTAGGTTGGCAAAGGAATTAGAAATGATAAAATCCATGATTTCAAGTATATCAGCATGTAATACTACAAATACCGGTGTACCAAGCAAATCGATTGTATTACTACAGCCAATACCGAATAGTAATAATGACATTGGTCATAATAATAGCCCAAAACTGAAGTCAAAAATTCATACAAAATCACCATCACCACCACTGCCATCACATCGTTCAAAAGAAATTGTGACCAACAACAGTACTATGTCTAACGAAAAAGACCAGAAAATATTTACATATTTTTGGAAAATTGAAAATTTTACAAAGAAATTGGAAAACAGCACTGGCATATCCACGCAAATTAGCCCCACATTTTCAATAAAAGGTTTAAACTTTGCACCAGAAATAACACACCAAAGACTATTTTTAACTCGTATGAATTTAACTTTCAGATAAAATGCTTCGGGTTAAAGCCTCTTTTCAGCATATGCATAGAGATTTTCTTTTCCTTCAACTGGTAGATATGTCCGCCTCCTTACATACATCATCAGGAAATAGTGTTATCTTGGATACAGCTGGGCTATTTAAGGAAATTCAAAATGGTCATTTAAAATACAAGATGTCCGTCATTGATCAGGTACATGCATATACATATTTCGAAATAATTTAATGAATTCCCTTTTTATATGTATCCCACATTTTCAGAATGCTCAGCGTGGTGGCAAGGATCTTGTTTCACAAGAGTTTGATAATCATGATTCTGGATTCCTAATTCCAAATAGTGCTCTAAATCCATTTGTTAAAGATGATTCGTTGGTAGTAAAAATATACTTTTATGTATAAAATACCGAAAAATATTTTATTATTTGTATATGCAAGTTTAACACACCCAAATAAGTTTGTTATTAGAAATCTGCTTAAACTGCAAAAAATGGGAAGTAGTCACTGTCGACTGAAATGGTAAACATTGTACGTCATTTTTGATACTAGATTGCAGTAAAAGATTAATTAGGTCCTCTGAAAATAACCAAAACCCGAATAAGGGTCTATCATAACACAAAAAAACCTAACAAAATACTTGCTGATCGCATTCAATGTTTTTGAAAATTGAAACGATTTTTGATGTGGACTAAAATCGAATATTTATATAAAAATTCTGAAAGTTGCGTTCAAACAATTGCTTCTAAATATCTGTCATATTTACAATTTTATAATGGTCGATATTAGGACTGTCATTCGGGATGAATCCCGGGATTTGCGGGACGGGATTTATCTCAAATCCCCAGATTTTTCGGTATCCCGAAAAAATTTTCCATGTTTGTTATATTTGTGGCTTTTTATTAATAAATTGGTGTTTTCCTTCAGTATAAATGACACTTAGACCAGTGTCGACTGTGAGAGATGTATTTCATCTGCAATAAGATAAGATCTCGTATATCTGATGAAACCTAGTATGCCTTGATATTTTTCAAAGGTTACTTAAAACCATTAAGTAAAAGAAGAAAAATCCTTAAAATTTTTTGTTGAGTAGCAATATGAATTTATTTTTCCACCAAACAGCAAATAGTTTTTCAGCGGTGGATTAACGCCTCTCAGTGAAGCTGGTGACATTTCTAAGTATTTCAAAGGTACTCCCTCTTTACAGCCCTTCGGATTCGACTATAAAAAGGTGGTGGGAAGAGTAGAAAAGAGAAGTTTACCACAATTAAATTTTTTCTATTGTGTGATCTTCATATAATATAGAGCATCAAAACCGGCTTTTCCACTTTTCAATTTTTACCAAATTTGAAAAAGTTGATTTTTCGATATTTCGACTTTTTTTAATTTGGACAATTCGACTTTTTGCCATATTTTAAAATTTGAGTAAAAAAATTTGATATTTTAAATTTTTTGATTTGCTGGATAATTTTATAATCTCATATCCACATTATGTCTGTATCCCATTTAAAATCAATTTTAAAACAAATGTTATGTCTACATAACATTATAATCCAAGAAAAATTTTAGTCAATATTAAAACTCGATTGGATACAAAATTCATTAGTATTGGCAATTTATGAAAGCAAATGCAGGTGTTATAAGCAAAATGTTATAAGCAAAAATCTACGAGGAAAAAATACAATACATACAGTTCCAAAAAGTTGCGTACCACGCAAGGCGTGTTTTCAAAATTTTCAAATAGTCGAATTTTCCACATTTCACAGAAAAAAATAACACCAAAATATTTCCAATTAAAAATATTTTGGTGATATTTTTTGAAAGTTGAAAATGTCAATTAATAAATTAATTGATACAATCAACTTTTTAATCAAGATAGAAACATTAATTTAATAAAGTCAATGGTTGAAAATTTTAAAATGTTTAATTAAAAAATTTATTGATACAATTAACTTTTTAATCAAACTCGGAAGACTAAGTCACTTAACCACTTTACCAAGTCATACCCCAAATTATATATTAATGCTTGAAACGGAAGTGGAGGACACCCAAATTTATACACTGGGACTTCATTTGAAATATATAGAAGATACCCTGTTCCATTACTCACAAAAAAGACTCCCAAATAGACTTTCTGAGATAGTATTCCATCAAGCTTGTTTCTGGGCAAAAGAATTAAAAACACTGTCACAAACCTTTAATCTGCCATGGCCAAATGTATCCTCTTTATCGGACTGGAAATTATTCGCACAAAATTTAATAAGTAGCATAAAACAGCAGAAGAATGAAGAAAGACTGAACCGAAAACAGGATAGTCAAAGTTTAAGGTTATATAAATATTTGAGCTCAAGCAAGGCTCACATTTATTTAAATGAAAAGTATTCATATGAAGCTCGAAGTGGAATGATTCCTCTTGGATATAACCAATTTGATACTAGCGAACAGAACAGAATATGTAAGCTATGCAATATGCGTGAGATTGAGACTCTTCAACATTTCTTGGGAATATGTCCTGTCCTCAGAGAATATAGATCTGTCATATTTGGGAAACCCACGGTGTACATGGAGGAAATTATAAAAATACTTGATGGAGATGGCGAAGGAGACTGGGATAAACTAGTAAACTACCTACAAATCTGCTGTAAATATCGGCAATTTTTGATTAATGAATATCATTTAAAAAAAAATGAATTACAATATTAATACGCTATGCGACTGACGTAGTTGTTTTGTTTACATAGTCGCAAATATATAACAAATCTTCTTAAATTGAATATTATGTATAAATGTTCCTAAACAATTGTATAACTGAAGATAACTATTGTATTCAATAAAGAAGTACTTAACTAAAAAAAGTCACTTAAAAAAAGCGATGGAAAAATGTTTAATTTTGAACTTAAATTTATTTCAAACAATCATTTTTTTTTATAAAACTAAAAACACTTACGGCCAATTTCATGTAGCTCTGTTAAGCTTTAACTCCCAGTTAACAGAAAGTAAATTGCAAATATCTTCTCTCCGGTTAATTTTAACTGAAAAATTTTCGGCAGTTAAGTTCCTAACTGGGATATGGAATATATAGGCAAGACGACAGCTATGTCCATAATATGGTTTAAAAGTTCGTTAGTTAACGGAGCACTAACGGAGCTTCATGAAAATGGGGGTAAGTCAGTTAAGAAAGTAATTGAAATTAGTTACTTTTTTAATTAAAATTAATTGAGTTTTGCAATTAACTCAATTAAATTTTTAATTGAAAAACAAGTATATACAGCACTAAGTTCGCCCGGGCCGAATCTTAAATACCCCCCACCATGAACCAAATATTAGGGTTTCCATTGAAATTTCAGGAGGGCTTGAGGACTTGAGGACACTTCCCGAAGTTAAATTTAAAGATTTCACCTATGAGGCCTATATCAGATTCTGGATTTATAAGAACCATTTTTGTTTGAGTTTTAGAAGAATCATTAACATCTCTTGTAAGTGTGCAAGAAAATTATAAAATAACGTCTTGATTTGAAAATCTTAAATCTATAGGAGTAAAATCTGGAAATTTTACATTGAGTTTCAAGCAATTTTCATGATCAGTGCGTCTTCTACACCCTCAAGAAGTGAAGTCGGTCTATATGGAGGCATTACCAAATGGACCGATAAAAACTTAATCCGATACACGTTTTTGTGAGCCTAAAATACCAGAATATTTACAATTTCAGGCAAATCAGATAAAAACTACGGTTTCTAGAAACCCAAGGAGTTAAATCGGGAGATCGTTCTTATGGGGGCTGAAAATACCTCTAGATTTCCAATTTCAGGCAAATAGGATAAAAACTTCGGATTCTAGAAGCCCAAGAAGTAACATCGGGAAATCGGTCTATATAGGGGCTATACCAAAATATGGACCGATACTCACCATTTTCGGCACACCTCTTTATGGTCCTAAAATACCTCTAGTTTTCCAATTTCAGACAAATTGGATAAAAACTAAGGTTTCTATAAGCCCAAGACCCCAAACCGGGAGGTCGTTTTATATGGGGACCATAGCAAAACATGGACCGATACTCACAATTTTTGGCACAAATATTTGTGGTCCTACAATACCTCTAGATTTACAATTTCAGGTAAATTGAATAAAAACTGCGGTTTCTATAAGCCCAAGAAGTAAAATCGGGAGATCGGTCTATATGGGGACTATACCAAAACATGGACCGATACTCACCATTTTTGGCACACCTCTTTATGGTCATCAAATACCTCTAGATTTCAAATTTCAGGCAAATTGGATGAAAACTACGATTTCTATAAGCCCAAGACCCCAAATCGGGAGGTCGGTTTATATGGAGACTATATCAAAACCTGGACCGACATAGCCCATCTTCGAACTTGACCTGCCTGCAGACAAAAGACGAGTTTTTGCAAAATTTCAGCACGATTGCTTCATTATTGAAGGCTGTAGCGTGATTACAACAGACAGACAGAAAGACGGACAGACGGACATCGTTATATCGTCTTAGAATTTCTCCCTGATCAAGAATATATATACTTTATATAGTCGGAAATCGATATTTCGATGTGTTCCAAACGGAATGTCAAACTTATTATACCCCCGTCACCATTCTACGGTGGTGGGTATAAAAATTCAATTAAAAAATTAATTGAAATTTGCTAATGAAATAAATTATTTTTATATTAAAGTATTTTTTTAATGTCCAATTTAATCCTTTCACCACCGAATTAAAAGTAGCCATTGCAAAATTATTTCTTCTTCAGAACTAGTGTATTCTAGTGCTATAGAGTCAAAGCCACAAATTTTGGAAGCACAATTATGTAAACATGGATGTAGCAAGATGTCCTCCTAGGTGGACATTGGTAGTCAATTCACCTAAATATACTTAAACACATTTTAATATATGACCTTCAATTATGTTAAAAATTTGTGTTTTTTTTTTGCATGCACTTTTGGTATGATATGTAATAGTATGTAGATATTGTTTTGAAAATAAGTAGCATTGTCAAAAACAATATTTTTTGAAGTATTTTTCAAAATACTTATAGGAGCTTATAGACAGACTTCGTAACCCGACTTCTAAAATGTATTCATGTTTCCCAAATTTCCATTTTAATAAACATTTTATGTTTTGTGCTATGTTATTCAGCATTTACTTGAGTCCCATTATAATACACGATCCGATATGTAACCATCGATAGAATTGCTTGTTTCATGAATAATCGAAAGCTTAGTTTTGACAACTTTTTTATCCGAGTTCTGGTTTACGAGTTCAAAAACGCAAATTGGGTATTAAATCCTTTATTAAAACTCCTTTGAATTTGCTATATATGATATACATATGATCAATATTTGTTTATTTTACGAACCGGTTAGCTAGAAAATTTAGAAATTTTCAGTGTATGAATTATTTCAAGTCTCAAAGTCGTGAAAATATTTTTCAAACTGCTATGGAATTTACAGAGCCCCATGCAATCTCTTTTTTTTTTGCATATAACATTTTTAATCTAATAATCTTTAAACGGTTGTATAAATTTTGCAACCTTTAACTACCGATGTCCACTATAGAGGATATGACTTAATCGACTTACCCGGTATATACCGTACATCCAATTTTCAATTTTTTATGACCTTTTAGTTACATGACACTTCCTCTCATACAGAAAAAATCAACAATTGTATACTATAGATATTGCTCAAGGGCAATATCAGAAATGATAAAAAATGGGATTTCATTTTTTCCATAGAAAAAATACTTGTATCAAATTGAAGAAACCATGTGTTCAACTATATAAAACTGGTAAATTAATATTAGAAGGACACCCTTAACATAATCCAACAAAAATTTTAAATAAAGCCTACAAAGATAATGTATAATCGACGCTCAAAGTCATGTCCTCCCAGGTTAAACTGTGATTGATACTATTATTTTCGTGATTGAAGACATTTCAATTAAAAAATTAATTGGATCAATTAATTTCGAGATTGACACCCATGTTCGGATATCCACTTCAATTCCATTTCCACTATTCACGTCAAATCCACGAACGTGGAATTTTGGTGTTCTTAATTCCACGTCCTTTTTTGAACTTTTCTGTAACCAGCTGGGCGGAAATCAAAATAAGTGGAATCAATAGACTTATTTTAATTTATTATTTTTTTTAATTAAAAATGACGCATTTTTTTAAGCGAATACTTTTTTGAACGGAAATACATCTATCTTGGGTATAATCCAACTTTCACCAAAACTTTTGCAAGTGAATTGATTTCACGAAACTTTCGTTGAAAGTGGATTGTAGGACACCAAAATCGTGGAATTGATTCACATTCACCTGGAAGTGGATTTGCGAACATGGAAAAAATCAGAAAAAAATTTTGTGTGTTTGAATTTTGAAGATAAATTTTCTAAATTTTTGAAAAAAATGGAAAGTCAAAAGTCGATGTATAATCCTAAATATGTATATATTTTTACCAAAAAGAAAACAAACAAATATTTAAGTTTTGCGAATTTATTTTACGTTCCTATATGGTAATTATTATCCACTTTTAGTATGTATACTTAGCATCCAGTACTTTGAAGTGGATTAAAAAAATATATCCGTATAATATATATTGGAGTGTACAAGGTATGATGGGTTTTCCTTTTTATATGATATATGAAGCAGTTCAAAATCTCTCGAGTAGTTTTGTTGGATTAATGCAAATGCGATTTTTTTAAAGTTTAAACAAAAAATTCTTATTTTCTGAATCTGCACAATTTTTTGTACATCCTTTTCTAGGATATTGAGTTTTAGCAAACTTAAACTACACAATTTTTCTGATGTTTGCTTAAAAAATATTTGCTGTTGCTTTTAAAACTTTTCTTGAAAGTTTTCATATGACATTTTATCGAAAGTATGCATATTTTTATGTTTCTTATGAAAAAAATCCAAGCTTATGATTTAGATTATATGATTTCGTATATGAATATTTAAAAACATAATCGCAAATATGTGTAAGTAAATACATGCGGACCATTACAAATTGTAACACAGAAGATTAATAAAACTCCAAAATAAATAAAATTTAATAAATAACATAGAACACAAAATTTTGTATAATAATTTATAAAGAATCGAAAAAAAAAAAAAAACTTTTTTACAAAACATACATCAAAAACAATCTTTTTCCTCTTATATAAACTTAACCATAAGCTTGATTCTTGAATACATGCTATAAATGAATGTTTAAAAAAAAAAAAAAAGTTAAAAAAAAAAAACTATATTATTACAAAACATACATAGGCTAAAATCTACAGTAGTTTATTCATAAGGATGTCATTATATTTTGTTTCTTCATGGCCACTACCGCCACTGATATTATTTGTTGGATTATTGGTAACTGCGCTTATAGACGAATTTGCATTCAAAATTGGTGTTGGATTTGTATTCAGATTCATATTCGAATTCAATGAGGGATTAGAGTTTGCATTCGAATTTAAAGTTGAATTAGGATTTGCATTCAATGTTGTATTCGTATTCAAGGTCGTCCTATTCGAATTCAAATTGGCATTCGTATTGGGATTATTAATAAGAAGAACTGTATTGGGATGAGGTGTGTTATTTGAATTACTTATGCTGTTCGTATCGAAGTGCTTTGTTTTAGTCTGATGTAATCTCAACGAATTACTCTGGATGAATGTACTTTCACATACATTGCATTTATATGGCCTTTCGCCGGTGTGAATTCTCCTATGGACTGTTAGATCCTTTGACTGTTTAAATGCCTTTTCGCATTCTTTACACTTATAGGGTCTTTCGTTGGTATGCGTCCGCATATGAATCTTCAGTTTGCTGGAACGCCGGAAAGCCTTTTCGCACACTGTGCATTTGAAAGGCCTTTCTCCTGTGTGTGAAAGATTATGCATTTGGACATCGTACATGCGGTAAAAACGACGATCGCAATGGTCACATTTGAATGGTCTTTCCCCTGTGTGTCTTCTGTAATGGACATCCAGATTAGGTTGACTGTTGCATGTGAAACCACATAAAGCACAGAGGAAACGTTTTGCCGGTTGCTTGATTTTCTCCGGTTTGGGGCGGTTACTGTCAGGGCCATGTTTGCTCTTTACATGTGCCATCAGCTTGTATTTGTTGCAATAGCTCTTCTGGCAATGTTCACAAGTCACCGTGTTCTTTGCTTTTCCCGTCTGAACTTTTTGCTCTAATACCGGCTCTATTTTGTGCAAAGTCCTCATATGGGTATACATGTTGTGACGTCTACTAAATTTGGCTGGACAATTGGGGCATTGTACTTTCAGTTCATCCGGTAAATGAGTATCTTTTTTGTGACGTTTAAGTTGATTTGCATTTTGGAAGACACGATCACAATCTTCACAGGGCACTGGTAAATTTTTGTCATCGTCGTCTACGTCTTTATGGCGTTTCTTTGTTTTACTGTCCAGCGGGTCATATGATGGATCATCTTCGCATTTAGCAGAATCTCCACTTAAAGAATCGTCATCAGAGAATACGGGCTCATTTAAGACGCATTCGGGAAACCTTAAATTTTTGCATAATTAATTAAAAATTCAGAAAAATGAAAAACTCATTATTTTTACATTTCGGATTGTTCATTCTTTTGATCGTTTGTTTCTTCTTTAATTGGAAGAGGAAGTTCAACTGGTGGTTCTTTTGGACTCTTGGGGCAATCACTGGTCTCTTCTGGCTTGCTATCGTTTGTGTCATCATCCGGCGGCATTGGTTCGAAATTGTCATTGGAACTACTGGAATCAGAATCCTGCTCCTCCTTGGGTTCGCTTATTTTCATTTCATCATCATCGAAGGGATTTTCTTCTTTCTTAATACTTGTATCATCGATACAATCTTCCAAAACAATACTTTCAGTTGCAAAGGCCTTCTCATCGACCATCGCCAATGGATAATGGTCATCGGTAATATTTATTGTGTCTTTCAGAAAAATTGTATTGCATTTTCTCACTTGTTTGATAAACGTGTACGACTCGCGTACCTTTTTACTACAAATGGAACAGATTCCTTGTGGCATTTTATACTCGTCCTCGGTATCAAACTAATGTAAAGAAACAAAAAAGGAACAAAGCAGGTCGTCGACATTACTGTTGTGTTGCACATACAGGAGTCAGTCAATGCGTTGATCAAGTCGCCTCAATCAGTTCTTACCTCAACTTGGGCTATATGATTTATCAATTCCATATAGGTTTTGTCCACTTTTGGCATTTTGGGTTTTGTATTTATTAATATTAGTTTTGTGTTGCCTTTGAGGCACGTTCGACATTTCTTGTTTCTATTATGGCTCATTTTGGAGCTGATTTTAATCCATCAAACCCAGAAATACACAATTTTTTATTTATTACAAATTGACAGCTACTTCGAAATTCACAGTAAATTGATAACAATCAATGATTAAGGGTTGCCAAGTTTCGTTCATGAAAAAGTTCAAAATGCAAACACCACTTCGAAAGTGCTATAATCAATCCTTGTGCGGTTTCTCTCTGTAGACTGAACTAGAAATTTATTGACAAAGCATAACTCACATTCAGACTAAATGTTGGTCTTGATGCTTCTTTTCATGGGGAAAAAACCAAATCTCTGCCGGCATATTATGATTTGAACTCACATTCGAACTAAATGTTGGTCTTGATGCTTCTTTTCATGGGGAAAAAACCAAATCCCTGCAGACATATTTGGATTTGAAGACACTTAGGGATCTCACCACCATGTTCAAAGTAACCGCAAAAAACGTATCAGTACACACAAAAAAATATTTTTCCTCTTCAATCACGAAATTAATTGATCCAAATAATTTTTAATTGAAAGGTCTTTAATCGCAGAAATGATAGTATCAATTACAAAATTAATTGATACTATTAATTTTTGAAATTGATTCTTTTAATTAAAAAAAAAAATGTTGAATCAATTCAATTTTTAATTGAATATTTTTATACTGAATAACTTTGTCATTCAGTTTGTAACACATCGCTCTAAGACCCCATAAAGTATATATATATTCTGGGTCGTGGTGAAATTCTGAGTCGATCTGAGCATGTCGGTACGTCTGTTGAAATCACGCTAATTTCCGAACGAAACAATCTATCGACTTGAAACTTGGCACAAGTAGTTGTTATTAGTCTTGTGTCGTTCCGGAACGAACTAGTTCCAATGAACGGTTCACTAAAAGGAACGACAGTCACTAGTTCCATCTCTTTCGTTCTCATCGTTCCTTTTGTCATTTAGTTTTATTTTCAATTTACGCTCCATCGTTCCTCGGATCGCAGTTTGATTTTTTTACTTCTGTTTGAGCCATTTGCCAATTCATACATTTTGGCGCGTATGTATTTAAACCATTGATTGATATGCTGCTATTTAATAGAATCTTTAATTCCATCTCGGGCTCTTCACAAACGACAAAAAAATCGTAATTTCTTGCAATGAATAATTTTGCATAGAGTATAGTATTATTCAATTCAAAAATCCATCCAAAGAGCTTGGCTTCCTGAATTTAGTTACTAACTTAAGTTTTTTTATATTACTATAAACTATTTGAAGTAATTTCACTCAATTTTTCCATATTTTTGTATCTTTCAATTGACCACGAACTTCGTTACACAAAATAAACAAACAATGTAATGTCTGTATTTAGTAGATGACAGTGATGACAAATATACAAGTCCGGAACGAAAAGGAACGATGGAACGATTTGAAGGAACTAGTTCCTTTGTACTAAAGGAACGATGAGTCCGAATCACTACGGTGAACGATTTTGCCCAAGACTAGTTGTTATTGATGTAGGTCGGATGGTATTGCAAATGTGCCATATCGGTCCACTTTTACGTATAACCCCCATATAAACGGACCCCCAGATTTGGCTTAGCATATTTCATCCGATCTGGCTGAAATTTGGTACATGGTGTAAGTATATAGTCTCTAACAACCATGCAAAAATTGGTCCATATCGGTCCATAATTATATATAGTCCCCATATAAACCGATTCCCAGATTTGAACTCCGGAGCCTCTTGGACGAGCAAAATTCATCCGATCCGGGTGAAATTTGCAATGTGGTGTTAGTATATGGCCGCTAATAACCATGCCAAAATTGGTCCATATCGGTCTATAGTTATATGTAGCCGATCCCCAATAACACAAAAGTTGGTCTATATCGGTTCATAATCATGGTTGCCACTCGAGCCAAAAATAACCTAGCAAAATTTTATTTCTATAGAAAATTTTGTCAAAATTTTATTTCTATAGAAAATTTTGTCAAAATTTTATTTCTATAGAAAATTTTGTCAAAATTTTTTTCCTATAGAAAATTTTGTCAAATTTTATTTCTATAGAAAATTTTGGCAAAATTTTATTTCTATAGAAAATGTTGTCAAAATTTTAATTCTATAGAGAATGTTGTCAACATTTGAAATCTTTTGAAAATTTTATCAAAATTTTATTTCTATAGAAAATGTTGTCAAAACGTTATTTCTATAGAAAATTTTGTTAAAATCTTATTTCTATAGAAGTAAAATTTTATCCAAAGTTTACTTCTATAGAAAATGTTGTCAACATTTTATTTTGTCAAAATTTTATTTCTATAGAAACTTTTGTCAAAATTTTATTTCTGTGGAAAATTTTGTTAAACTTAATTATATACATACGTATTTAATCGGCCTTTTTTAGTTTAATATATACCACGTATGGACTACGTGGTATATATTACGGTATTAGGAAGTTTTAAGATACCTTGCCATCGGCAAGTGTTACCGCAACCCAAGTAATTCGATTGTGGATGACAGCCGTCAGTAGAAGTTTCTACGCAATCAATGGTGGACGGTACATAAGCTTCGGCCTGGCCGAACTTACAGCCGTATATACTTGTTTAAAATTCAATTAAGACTTTAATTTGAAGAATTTTTGGGAAATTTTTAATCATTTATTTATATATTAATGAATTATGATAATAAACAGGTAGGGTGAGTGCAGCAAATGTGTTAACAGGTTGGCTGATAAGTCCCTGGTATAACAAAGAAAAACATATTTATTTGTCAAAATTCGTTTTTATTATTCCCATCAAGAGCGATACAACGATTATAACGACCTTCCAATTTTTTGATACCATATTGGTAGTACTCCTTCGGTTTTGCCTCAAAATAGGCCTCAGTTTCGGCGATCACCTCTTCTTTGCAGCCAAATTTTTTCCCTGCGAGCATCCTTTTGAGGTATGAGAACATGAAAAAGTCGCTGGGGGCCAGATCTGGAGAATACGGTGGGTGGGGAAGCAATTCCAAGCCCAATTCATGAATTTTTGCCATCGTTCTCAATGACTTGTGGCACGGTGCGTTGTCTTGGTGGAACAACACTTTTTTCTTCTTCATATGGGGCCGTTTTGCCGCGATTTCGACCTTCAAAAGCTCCAATAACGCCATATATTAGTCACTGTTGATGGTTTTTCCCTTCTCAAGATAATCGATAAAAATTATTCCATGCGCATCCCAAAAAATGAGGCCATTACTTTGCCAGCGGACTTTTGAGTCTTTCCACGCTTCGGAGACGGTTCACCGGTCGCTGTCCACTCAGCCGACTGTCGATTGGACTCAGGAGTGTAGTGATGGAGCCATGTTTCATCCATTGTCACATATCGACGGAAAAACTCGGGTGTATTACGAGTTAACAGCTGCAAACACCGCTCAGAATCATCAACACGTTGTTGTTTTTGGTCAAATGTGAGCTCTCGCGGCACCCATTTTGCACAGAGCTTCCGCATATCCAAATATTGATGAATGATATGACCAACACATTCCTTTGATATCTTTAAGGCCTCTGCTATCTCGATCAACTTCATTTTACGGTCATTCAAAATCAGTTTGTGGATTTTTTTTGATGTTTTCGTCGGTAACCACCTCTTTCGGGCGTCCACTGCGTTCACCGTCCTCCGTGCTCATTTCACCACACTTGAATTTTGCATACCAATCAATTATTATCAAAACACGAAATTCCTTTTTTCCATTTTTGACACGAATCATTTGAAGGTTGGTACTATATAAAAATAATATGCATTTAATACTAGCGACGCCATCTATGTGTCAGACCGGGGACTTATCAGCCAACCTGTTATTAACAACAACATAGGTTTTCGAACTGATTTATGTTTTTTTTTCGTGAAATTTTTTCCTGTGTATATTTGGAAAAATATCTGAAAAAATATAGCCTTAAGGTGGGTATAAAGTTCTAGTTTAGCCGCTAAAAACGTCATTTTTTCACGATTACTTTTCTTTAATAATCTATTTTAAGGAATACAAACTTTGTGAAAATTTGCTTTGGGCTTTTCCCCATCAAGTTATAATAAAATTTGCAACAAATATGTATAATTTCATGCATTTTTCTTACTGATTTAGTTTTCACTTTAGCGATTTTAGCGGCTAAACTCGAACTTAATACTCACCTTTAATTCGCCAACTTTTTCACCCATATTCCTTTCAAATTTAAGAGTGTTAACAATGTTGTTTTTTTTTTGTTTATTTTCAAAAAGATTCTTCTCACATTAGTGATGGCAAAATATTTTCAAATTTTTTTAGTACATTTCCCATCACAGTTCATAGTGTCACTTAAGCGATGGGGATAGAAAATCGAAAGTTATTATATAAAAAAAAACAATCATTTGTGGTCAGTTACATCGGTTTCCAAATTTGGAGAAATTACATCTATGTATGCATCTAAAATTTCCAATTAAAATTTTAATTAAATTTTCAAAAATATGCTATTTAAAAGTTAATTGATTCAATAAATATTTTAGTCAAAACTAAAATCAATTAAAAATTAATAGTATCAATTATTTTTTTAATTGGATCAACTATTTTTTTAATTGACTTCGGTGATTGATCCTGTGATTGAAGATATTTCAATTAAAAATTAATTGGATCAATTAATTTCGTGATTTAAAAGCAGTTGATATAAATATAAGCGTTTTTTTACTAATTTTTTTGATTATTTTTAGAATTTTTGTGGAAAACCCATAACAATGCGAGATCAATGTTTGTTTATACTAATTCGATCCTCATATAACACATATATGGTTGGCCCAATAAAAAGCAAAGATAAATTTTAAGCCCATGGAATAGAAATTGCGATCCATAGTCATATTAATCAATTAGTTTATATGGTGGCTATATCAAAATCCATTCGCAATTGCTTTTTTTCTAAATCAATCTAATGTAAAGCCCACGAAGATTTAATTTAAATTTTAAAATTCACAAAATTCAAATTTTGACGCAAGAAACCAATTATAAAAGGAGATTTACTCTGGAGATTCTACATATTATAAATGTACCTGCAGAAAGACGAATGAATTTTAAGACTGATGCGGACCATTGTGCACATATTTATAGAAATATTGTACAAAAAAATAGAAAGACAGATTAGCTTTTAGTTGTAAATATACTCCCTTGTAAAGAAGTTCACTGTTCTTTAAATTTAAATGTAATTATCTGTGTTTTTCATGTAATGATATATTTTTTGTTAATGTGTTAAATGTTTTTTTTTCTTTTTGTTTAAAGTAATTTCCCTGAAGACGAGCATCGGAGATGTCTCGAAATATTGGAAAATTTTAAATATAAAAATACAACTCAAAAAACAACAACATCTGTTTTTATTCACATGACCTCAATCCGAACTAAGCAAATATAATTAAAAGTTTAAAGGTCAACTAATTAAAACAACATTCACAAATCTAGATGCCGCTTTTGGAAAATACTCCTATAGCGATGTTAAATGTCCAATAGAAAAGCTAAGCCTAAAATTTTGCCCAAATTTGTATAGAAATATTATAACCAAGTTTCTTTTGGATAAAGTTTTATTATATATACAAATGTATATAGAAATATTTTTAGTATTTATTGCAATTATAAATAAATCTTAAGGTTTATTATAAATAGCTTAAAAATTATGTAGTAATCAATATGTGCACTATATCCAGCTATGGAAAATATGAATATATTGTTTCATTAGTTTTATATATATTTAATGACCACTAGGACCAATTAATAAATACCAAATACTTTTTGAAAATAAGTTAGAACTAATGTTAGAAGTTTTAAGGATAATTTGATCATAAAAACGATACAAAAAATTATCACTGACAAAATCAAACTCTTTTCTACAATTATTCTTTAAATATCCAGAAAAAGGGATATTTTCCAAAATTTCCAAAAATTTTACTTTAAAAATAAAAAAATCAATTTATATTACATTATTTTGTAATATATACATAATATGTATGTATTTGTATGATTATGATTTTTTTTAATTTTCGTTTACCGCTAAGGTATCAACTGCATTCATTTAATTATGATGATCTGCTTAGTTAAGCGATTCACCCTATTCAAACTTTAAAAGTTCATTTCAAAATGTGGCAATGCCTTGGGTTTCCCTTCTTCCGGTTCAACTGCATGTTCCAAATGACCTTTGGAATTTCTATGTTGTTTCAATGATGTAGCACAAATAAATCCTTCACCGCATATATCACAAACATAAGGTCTTTCGCCTGTGTGTCTTCGTAGATGAAGTGTCAAATCATTGGATTGGGTAAAACTCTTTCCACAGTATGTGCAAGTATAAGGTCGTTCGCCCGTATGAATGCGCATATGAACGTTTAATTTGTATTGTCTTGAAAATGATTTTTCACAATGTACACATTGATAGGGCCTTTCGCCTGTATGAGTCCGACGATGAGATTGTAGATCTGACGATCTTGGAAATGCCATCTGGCATAGATCACATTTGAATGGTTTTTCGCCTGTGTGACGTCGCATATGGACAGTGAGATTTGAGTTATTTGAAAAGGACACACCACAAAAGGCACACAAGAAATTTTTAGTTTTACTTGGTGTCGGTTTTTCTCGATCCTTTGACTTAATGGAATCGTCTTGGCCAGCGGCCTCATTACTGTGGAATTTTTTAAAGTGAGCTTTATATCTATCCCTTCGATTATAACGTCGATGGCATTCCATACATTCAAATATATTTGTTTCATTCTTGCCATCTATCCATTCTGGTGGTTTAATATCCATTTGCTCATCTCCTTCCATAGCGGTTGATTGATGGAACATATTCACATGATTTTGTAAATTCTCCTGCCACATGAATTTGAATTTGCAAACCTCGCATTGAAATTGTTTTTCCACATTGAAACATTGGGTTGTAACATGATAGTATAGTAATTTCTAAAATAAGAAAAAAAATCAAAGAAGTCAGCAGGAGTAATAAATAAAAAATATATAAATGCTTATACATTTAATAAAAAATTAAATGTAATATTACTTTTTAATGTTCACTAATTCCGCAGCTAATTTTCCGAAGTCAGCATTTTCTGTTGCTGAAATAACAACCATTAAAACAAATAACAATTTTGCTTTTGCTTCTAACTTTTTATGGTGAAGGTTACCTTTTATGAGCCATAAAAATCATTGGTAGGTATGAAGGAGAATTGCTCAATTAAAAAAATATCCTTTTTCTTTTAGCTACCACAAAAAATAGTTCTACACCATATTCTCCTTTAAATTTAAAACCAACTTTCTGGCAACATCAAAAGTCGGTTAGTCGACAATTAGTTGGGCAAAAATAAAAAAAAATAGAAATAGAAAATTTTGCGAATTTTTTTTTTTCAACCAACCAAAAAAATCTTATAATGCAAAATTTTATTTCTATAGAAAATTTTACGAAAATTTTATTTCTATAGAAAATTTTGTGATAATTTTATTTCTATAGAAAATTTTGCGAAAATTTTATTTCTATAGAAAATTTTACGAAAATTTTATTTCTATAGAAAATGTTGTCAAAATTTTATTTCTATAGAAAATTTTGCGAAAATTTTATTTCTATAGAAAATTTTGCGAAAATTTAATTTCTATTGAAAATTTTGTCAAAATTTTATTTCCACAGAAAATTTAGCAAAAAATTTTTTTCTATAGACAATTTTGCAAAAATTTTATTTCTATAGAAAATTTTGCAAAAATTTTATTTAAACCAAATTTTAATTTCTGTATTTTAAAATTTTATGTCTATAGAAAATTTTGTCAAAATTTGATTTTTATAGAAAATTTTGTCAAAATTTGATTTTTATAGAAAATTTTGTCAAAATTTGATTTTTATAGAAAATTTTGTCAAAATTTTATTTTTATAGAAAATTTTGTCAATACTTTATTTTTATAGAAAATTTTGACAAAAATTTATTTTTATAGAAAATTTTGTCAAAATTTGATTTTTATAGAAATTTTTGTCAATACTTTATTTTTAAAGAAAATTTTGACAAAAATTTATTTTTATAAAAAATTTTGTCAAAATTTTATTTTTATAGAAAATTTTGTCAACATTTTATTTTAATAGAAAATTTTGTCAAAATTTATTTTCATAAAAAATTTTGTCAAAATTTATTTTTTAAAGAACATTTGTGAAGAGGAAGGAATGTTTTGCAAAATCTACCAAAACGTCAAGAATTCTGCCAATTTTGCGAAAATTTTATTTCTATAGAAAATTTTGCAAAAGTTTTATTTCTATAGAAAATTTTGCGAAAATTTAATTTCTATTGAAAATTTTGTCAAAATTTTATTTCCACAAAAAATTTAGCAAAAAATTTATTTCTGTAGACAATTTTGCAAAAATTTTATTTCTATAGAAAATTTTGCACACATTTTATTTAAACCAAATTTTAATTTCTGTATTTTAAAATTTTATGTCTATAGAACATTTTGTCAAAATTTTATTTTTATAGAAAATTTTTTTAACATTTTATTTTTATAGAAAATTTTGTCAAAATTTAATTTTTTTTTAGAAAATTTTGTCAAAATTTGATTTTTATAGAAAATTTTGTCAAAATTTGATTATTATAGAAAATTTTGTCAAAATTTTATTTTTATAGAAAATTTTGTCAAAATTTTATTTTTATAGAAAATTTTGTCAAAATTTTATTTTTATAGAAAATTTTGTCAAAATTTTATTTAATAGAAAATTTTGTCAAAATTTTATTTAATAGAAAATTTTGTCAAAATTTATTTTTTAATAAAGAACATTTGTGAAGAGGAATATTCTGCAAAATCTACCAAAACTTCAAGAATTCTGCCAATTTTGCGAAAATTTTATTTCTATACAAAATGTTGTCAACATTTTATTTCTACAGAAAATTTAGCAAAAATTTTATTTCTATAGAAAATTTTGCGAAAATTTTGTGACAATTTTATTTTATAGAAAATTTTGCAAAATTTTATTTCTATAGAAAATGTGGTCAAAATTTTATTTCCACCGGAAATTTAGCGAAAATTTTATTTCTATAAAAAATTTTGCAAAAATTTTATTTCTATAGAAAATTTTGCGAAAATTTTATTTAAACCAAATTTTAATTTCTATATTTCAAAATTTTATTTCTATAGAAATTTTTATCAAAATTTTATTTCTATAGAAAAATTTATCAACATTTTATTTCTTTAGAAAATTTCACCAAAATTTTATTTCTATAGAAAATTTTGTCAAAATTTTATTTTTATAGAAAATTTTGTCAAAATTTTAGTTTTATAGAAAATTTTGTCAAAATTTTATTTTTATGGACAATTTTGTCAAAATTTTATTTTTATACAAAATGTGATCAAAATTTATTTTTTAAAGAACATTTGTAAAGAGGAATATTTTGCAAAATCTACCAAAACGTCAAGAATTCTACCAAACAGTAAAACATTTTTTGGTAGAATTCTACCAGCTGTGGCAATCGTGATTACAATCCATAATTCCCATATTACCGAATATAGTTTTTGAGTCCATAAAATAAGGTCAACAACATCCGGTGTGGTCTCCGGCCCAAACTTCTTTACTAAATATATCCAAAAGTTTTGAAATTTTGTTTTTACTCAATGTGCCTAAAACTCAACTTGAATCTTTTTAGTGATATGTTCCAAAACTATAGTACATATTCTTAACATTAATTCTCCTATGGCATAGTGAGGTCCAAACCTAGTTTTTAAAGTAGTAAACCATATACTATGGTTTACTTTAAACCAAATGTAATTGTAGAGTTCTTACCTGACACGATGTTTTAAAAATACAATTATCGCATTTGAGATTTAAATGCTCATAGCTATGCATAGATCTTTGATGGTGAACCATTTGATATTTACGATCACATGATACATTGCATATGGAACAGATATAGGGCTTGCAAGTCTTCGTCATGTGTCCCTTTTCACCGATATCTAATAGAATTTCTTCTGTTTCCGTTTCTGAATCCAACTCCAAGTGTAATTCAAAACCCTTCTGATTTGTTACTGAGTAATTTGATATTGAATGTTGTACGGAGCATATATTATCGGGATTTGAAAAATGTGCCGCTAAAGCAGACATCGTTGGGAACTCTAGGGTACATATTTTACATTGTATTTGTTTCTTTCCATTAGAACACAGTGATTGAGTTATACTCTCCACAGATCTTACATATTCCAAAGGTATATTATGTTGCCGGGATAAATGTTCGTTTAAATGATCGACTTTGTAAAAGGTTTTTGGACATAGGAAACAGTATCGCAACTCAGTTTCTGTGGGATGATTTAAAGTCATATGTGTTCGAAGTTCTTTATTTGTGCAAAATTTACTATCACAAAAGTAACAAATTTTAAACGATGAACGATTTTCCACCTGAAAAAGAAAATTAATAAATAAAAAACATTTGCGTAAATTTACACAAAAAAGTAATACCTCTTTTGTAGTATCCTGTGAGTGCTCCATTGCAATGTGCGTCTTAAGATTATTTTTCCACATGAAACGTAGAGGACACTGTCTACAGAAATGACGTTTTTTCGTATTTTTACAAAGACTTTTCTGATGCAATTCCAACATATGTGATGACAAAAATCTTCCATTACAATGAATACAAATATGGCGGCCGTCTTCCCACTTGTGCATATTATGATGATGCTCATAAACTTTATATTTTCGATTAAATACCAGTTGTGGACATAGATCACAAGTATAGGTGCGTCTAGGCTTTGTAATCTTGATTTTATTTTGTAAATGTTCTTCAATATTCACACTCTTATCATCTGGTTTTTCATCTTCCGAATCACTTTCAGTTTCTGAACTGTCCAGACTAACTTCAAAACCATTTTCATTGGTAATCGAATAAAATCGTTCCAAATTACGTTCAGCAATAATATCAGATGAAATTTTTCTATTTAATAGATCTTCATCCATAGCTAATTCTTCTGGATAAAGTTGTTTGGATATTGATGTCATATCTTCAGTCTCTTTTCTTTTATCGAAATTAATGGAATATTGATGAGAGCGTAGATGGGAACGTAAATCACAGATTCGATTATGCTCAGAATAGCATATCATACATTTAATACGTTTACAACCATGGGGATTTATCAATTTGGGTAAAATGTGACCAACACCTTTGGTTGAGTTAATGGGCAACATTACGGCATCGGGATCATGTGTTCGTATATGTGCCAGCAGATTATCTTTGCGCTGGAATTTACGTTCACAATGGGGACATGCGAACTTTTTCCCCTCTGTGTGAGTTTTTCTATGGCGAACCAAATCTTTTGGCCATATGAAAACTTTTTCGCAGTATTCACATTTTAAAGTGCTTGCACGTTTGGGTCTAGGTTGTTTTTGATGTTTATGCTGAAAACGGTGAAGCAAAATTATGTGAGTTAGTGTTAGATAAAGAGGTGAGGTTCATAAGATGATTAGGAACTAAAGATTTTTGCATTATGAATATACCAAGTAGGTCCGATAAATGCTTAGCCTATAAATAAGAAGTAAATCTATTGGAAAAGTGGCGATTCAATTTTCAAAATACACTTGTTCTAGGTATAGATTAGATAAGAAA
The DNA here is from genome assembly GCF_050003625.1 of Haematobia irritans. Lineage (NCBI taxonomy): Eukaryota > Metazoa > Arthropoda > Insecta > Diptera > Muscidae > Haematobia > Haematobia irritans. The sequence goes on from NC_134397.1 coordinate 48,848,963, forward strand.
AGATTTTATTGAAAATTCAGTTACATGAGATAAATTACTTAACAATTATTAAAGAGAATCTTATATGACACAACAATTTTGTTGTGTGTCAGATCGGCACTATCGGATTAAATATGTGAAACAGTATGTTTGAAAGGTATAATAAAAAAAGACAGTTTGCTTCTGCGTATTCCTATGCATCAAATTCATTCATGATAAGTTTCCCGTATCTAATGCTGTATATTAAATAACTTATGAGTAACCCTGATTCGGATAGTGCTCATGGAATTGAGAAGCCAGTGTCCTGTCGTTGTATAGATCTCTCTCCTGTCCTATTACAGCCCTGTCGCACTCCCTTCGTAAACGCGAATGGCTCTGATAACGAATAGTGCTCATCAGATTGAAGATATTGTCTACCGTTGAATAACTTTGTCTATAACCGACCTGGAATTCGTTCAATATATCATTCCGTATAACCCACAAGCCAATAAATATTTTATAGAAAGTGTCCAAAAGTGACAGCCCACGATAATTCGACACTTCGTTAACATCATCCACGCAAATAGATTAAATGTAGTATGTGTAGGAATTCCCGCAAGAATGATAAAGGAGCATGTTTATAAAATTCGAAAGGAATTATTTCCAGTCCTGGAGTTTTATTATTCTTAGTATTTCTAAGTACAAACTTTAGCTCATACATATCAAAAGGGCTATCTAGGAACGGGTCCACTTGGTAAGGCATACACCAATCTATGTTACACGTACCTAAATTGTCAGCTAGCAATTCACTAAAATATTCACGGAAGGACGTTGCATCTAAGTCATAACCTATACCGAGGGGCCTGTTTCTTAATTTATTCGCCAATTTCCACCAATCGGCAGAGTTTCTAATGTTCTAGGTATAAATCTTTTAACCAGTTTTGTATATATTCCAGATGTCCAATATTCTTAACAGCTTCTAAGCAATCAGCTGTTATGCATTAACTAATTTGAGAAAATTTCTCAATTTTAGACAACAGTGACTGCTTTGACCCTGCGGTCTTATTGATGGTTTAGCAGACTTTTCTGTTGTGTATATTAACGAACTTCTTGGGGTATAGGACTTTTTAACTTTGTGACTTTTCCATTTTTTGATAAATTGTCATCATAAAAGGGTCTACACTACCACACTTTTTGTCGTTTTAAACCGATTAATTGTTGTTGGTCACTGTTAAAAGTCCATTAGACGATTTTGTCTAATATCAAAAGTCGATCATAGCTAATATCTAAAAACATCAACAGTCGATTATCCGACATTCTTTGCGAAAACGCATTCTCTCGAATTAAACGCTGCTCTGAAATGGTCCACTGTAACGCTATTTGTCTGTAGTGCTCATACGCTGCACACAAATTGTTTGTCCTGAATGGAAGACGCTGGTTCGCCCTGAACGTGGTTCGTCCACGTTTGTCCTTAGTTATTGAATAATCCGTTGGTTTTTGTGTTTTTATCCTTCATGTTACTCTTTTTTGAGACATCTGAACGGAAAGCACCCATCTGCTATAAATGTTCTTTGATTTTACTGCTCGGTTTTTTCTGCATTCCTCATTCACATGTAACGGTTGAAATTCCAACAGTCCTCGTTTGCAAAAAACCAAACACAATAATAATTTGCTCTTGCATTAGGTCCCATCAAAAATTCGGTAGGTAGTGAAAAACAGTTTACCAAGAGCATTTGTGCTATACCCCATCAAGAACGTATTGCTTCAAAAAACAATGACTTACCATATCAGTTTTTCATGAGTACTACCACACATGCATTTGTTGTTAAATTCTTGCAATTTATTTTGTTCATATATCTTCCATGCTAAGAATTTAGCTTGGTAATGTTGCAGAGAAGTACTTTTCTATTAGAACATGTCCTTGCCGAAGTAAACAAGATTTCATTTTAATATCAATTGCTGAATACCAGATTATTTGGTAATGAGAGTTTTTTTCGGGGATGTTAAGGCTAACAACTTATCAGACCAAGTGAATTTATCTAAAACTAATCAAATTAAACCAACAATTATTCTTACCTTAATTTCCTTGTGCTTAACTAAATTATTGGGCCATATAAAACGAGCATTACAATATTCACACTGTTGAGCCATTCGTCTGTGTTCATTCCAACAATCTCTGTATAAATGTTGCTGCAATAGATCATCACATACAAATTGTTTTGTACAGTCTCTGCAAGCATATGGAAGAGGAACATCACTATGTACTTCAAATTGATGTTTTAACAATTGTTTTCTTCTGCCATTGGTAGCCAAGCAGATTTCACATTTATATTTCGTTGAATCCTCTTCAGATCCACTATCCGAATCATTTATGTCCTTTTCCATGCCATCTTTGTCAAGGGCTCTATAAAAGCGGCTAATTTGGGATTTTTCAAAAGCATTTTTAATTTCCTGTTGTATTAGGGCTCTGTCATGGGTTTTTGATCTCTCAAATCTCTTAAAATAAATACCATTTTCGAAGTCTATACCAGTAACACCATCGGAATGTTGTGGCATATGTTCACGTAGTAATTTCAACTTATCAAAAGATTGCACACACAGGCCACATCGTATTATAGGTTTTGTTGGGTTATTTTCCAGACTATGCCTTTCTAAATGCTTTAGTAATTTGGTTTTTACCTCAAATGGCCGATTGCAGATATGACATTTTAATATTTCTCTTTCGATTAGGACCTCAGGCTTTGTGGCGCAATTATGATTTCTCATATTTTCAGGCCAAACAAATTTGGCAGGACAATTATTGCACAGCAATACTTTATTTCGATTTCGACAATGGACATCAGAGTGACGATCATACATTTTCGATGATATGAACTCTAATTTACAAAGGCCGCATTTAGATGGCATTTCATCCTCTCCGTGAGCTTCTTTGAGATGATTAAAAGCCTCATATTGGAAACGAAATTCTAATCCACATAATTCACATTTGTAATTGTGAACATTATTTGCACTATTTTGCGTATATAAATCCTCTACTTCGGTATCACTTATAGACATTTCATACGAATGTTCATTTAGAACAGCATAGTATTTAAACCAATTGTGTTCTTCAATATCTTTGCATATATTTTCCTTAACGCTTAGCAGACTGATGACATTTGGAAACAAATGATTTACAATTTCGCTATCCATTTTCAAATGGATTAGAGAATCAATTGATCTATGTGTTCCCATGTGGGCTCTTAATTCTTTGGTTGTGTTGAATTGTATATTACATAGTTTACACTCAACATGTAACCATTTTGAGGGTTTGCTATAGAGTCGATCACCAAACAACCACTCTCTACGCTTACCCTTGGGGTAAACAGAATTATCGGAATGTACACGTTTTATGTGATGACGTACTTTATCCTTTCGACCGAAATGCTGGCCACAAAATTCACACGCGAAAGTTGTTTCACGTAAATGTATCGAAGCTATGTGCCGTCCGCAATCTTTTCGCAATGAAAATGTCTTCTCACAAATAATACAGGCAAATCGATCATTGACTTGTCTAATTTTATTAAAGTATTCCGGTGCTTGGCGTCCAACTCTTCGTTTTCTATATAAAAATAAAAAAAAATAAATATTTAGTAGCTCATTGTATAAATCGGCCACTAAGTGGTCTAAAATTATAAAATAAATATAAATAAATATTATTTATTTATATTAATTTTAAACTATATTTTTCTTATTCGTTATTACATAACATACCCCGGTGGTTTACCATCTTTATTAATCATGTTATGTTTGGCTTCATCTTCTGAAGATGATTCTTCGTCCTTGCTTGGTTTAGCCAATTCTTCTATATCCATAGACCTATATATTGAAAGAAAGGGGTTGTTTAATTAAAATAGATACATTTTTCTATTGTTAAAACCATTTTTAAGCATAAAGGTAAGTACTATGTTCGCTTTTCGAGTTGAAATTTTCGCGGTTACTTTATTAAAACAGTTCAATATAAAGCAGGCAAATTAACTCAATTGATGCGCAGTTTCTTGTTCCTCTAAATTTCGGCAAAACATTATGGGAATACGTTTTCATTTATAATTTTATTTATTTCAGGAAAAGTAATCGCGAAAATAACTCGGAAACCGACCATAGTACTCACCTTAAAATATTAACAGAAAAATTTTGGGTTTATTTACAAAATACATTGATTAAATTAATATTAGTTTTTTTTCCATAATTCCATATGAAAAAATTGATTTTTCGAATTTTGATAATTTCGAATTTTATTCGAAGAAGGTCAGATGCCTAATTTTTGTTTTTACAAATTACTGCTTATTCTACAGCCTTTTCTGTAACGAAATTTAACGGAAATCTTTTTTAAGATTTCTAGAGTTTCTAGTCAGGCTTTCAAGGTCATGAGTTTATGCAAATAAAAGATAATTTATTTCATATTTTTATCCTACGTTTCAATAGGGATTTCCATCTTCCTCAGGGATTTACTTTATTGAAATATTTAATCTTTCGTCATATTGTATGAATTATTATTCTAAGTATAACGTCACTATAACAGCACAACATTAAACACAAATTTCAAATAATTGCACAAATAATACGAAAGTTAACCTAAGCTATCACAGTTGTTGTTTCTTATGGCTACGATCACAGTTGGAAATAAACTATACTAATGCTATGGTGTAGGCAGCATTGGTGTTGTCTTTATCGTTTGAGAACAAGACGACATTCATACGCCATTACTTCATCAACACCCATCATTGGACCGAAAAAGAAACTATTCAGAATTTCGTTAACATAGTTAGGTCCAAAACTACTGCATATTCTGTAACTAAAACTACTGCATATTCTGTAACTAAAAATAGCAAATTTAGTTAGAATAACAGATATTTCTTACAATCGCAAACAATTTAATTTTAATTATTTATAGTAGATATAATATTTTCAGATTCAGCATTTAAATTTGCATTTTTATGTTGTAGTTGCAAAATTCTTTTTTTATTTGTTAACAATAAAATGCGAAAATATAAATTTAAAAATAAAAATAAAATAGCCTACACTAAGAAAAACATCTTCAAAAATATACTTTCAACAAAAAATTAACAACATTAAAACATTTGTAATTCAAATATAGAGCGCCAGCAAAATAAATAACAAAAGGGGGAAACAAAATTGAACTTTCTTTGTGTTGATTTGAAATTTATAGAAAATTTTTAGTAATTTGAGGTCGCTGAATCCAAATGTGCACTTAGTTTTTTTCTATCAGCTCGACTTTTCCAGATATACCGTTATGTTCAAAATTAAGGCACTTCTGCTACGTATATTGGAATAACTTGAAAAAGGTTCACCATATTAAATTAAAAAAAAAAATACGGACGAACCAACTGTTGTGGTCAACAGCGAGAGCCCTCTCGAACCCCACCACAAGGGATGATGGAATCGCAGTCACCTTTGGCGACCGGCAATTTCTCGAGCATCCCGAGAGTGATAGAGCGAAAAGGAGAGCCACTCGTCGCATACGTGGTCTCCGAGCCGACGACACTCCACAATTCACCGCAGCCGAAATTACTAATATCATCAACAGCGGGAAACAATCATAGGCGCTGGGCCTGACGGAATTTCAATGTTAATGCTGAAGCATCTGGGAATACTCACTCATTATACCCGATGTCTGGAAAATGGGTAGGGTGATTCCACTACTGAAGCCATGCAAAGACTCGAGCAAAGAATCGTACAGACCGATATCCCTTCTCTTGCCAGTAGCCAAGACACTTGAGGCACTACTCCTCTCCAGCCTTGTGGAAAATTTTGCAGCTGCCCACCATCAACATGGATTTCGTAAGGTACATAGCACGACGACAGCCTTGCATGCCTTTTCAGCACACATCAATATGGGATTCAATCAGCCCAAGCCGTGTCACAGGATGGTCCTCGTGGCGCTTGACCTATCGAAGGCATTCGATACGGTCAACCATGCCACACTATTCGAGGACATCGAGAATACTTCCCTACCGGCAGGAACCAAGCGTTGGGTTCTGAATTATCTGTGCGGACGCCAGTCGTATGTGGAATTCTGGGACAGGAAGTCAAACCCCCGTAGAGTTAAACAGGGAGTTCCCCAGGGTGGGGTCATATCTACGGCATTGTTTAATCTCTACCTGTCCTCGATGCCACCCCCTGACGGCGTCGAGATTGTATCATATGCGGACGATTGTACAATCATGGCATCCGGGCCCATTGTTGATGACACATGCGATCGATTGAACGTCTATCTCGCTGATCTTACCAGTTATTTCACTGCAAGAAATTTGAGGATATCTCCCACCACACCTCAGCCACACTATTCACTAAATGGACGGCGAAAGTATGTAGGCAGTTGAATGTCAGAGTCGACAGCGAAATAATTCCGACCACAAATTGCCCCAAGATTCCTGGGGTCACATTCGACAGCGTTTTTAAGTCGTCCGCCCATGTCACTGCAATTTGTGATAAGCTCCGCGGTAGAAACAAGGTCATCAAGTCGCTTGCCGGCATCACTTGGGGTGCGGACAAAGAAACCTTGTTGACTACATATAAGGCAATTGGCCAGTCAGTGGTAAACTATGCATCGGCAGTGTGGACACCTCAAACGGGCGAGTGGAATAACATACAGACCTGTCAGAACGCTGCCCTTAGAACTGCAACAGGATGTCTCCGCAGTACACCCCTGGATCACCTTTATGCGGAGACCAAGATCATCCCAGTGCGTCGACACAATTACATGTTGTCAAGGCAGTACTTCTTGGGTTGTTATCATAGTTGCCATCCGAATCACCATCATTTTATTCGAAATATATTTAAATAATTGTTTCTGGACCAAAACAGTGATTTTTTTTATTTTTTAGGAACTTTTAAAGAACAATTTTTTTTTTTTAAATTTCAATTTTTCAAAACTTGAACGATATCTCTAAAACTACTTGGAAAATTGAAAAACAATGTAAAGACGGCTTAAAGAGAATATTATTTGGAATTTTCGGTTTTTAATTTAATATGTTTTTTTTTTATTTAGCGTTTTCCAGTTATGCCAATATATGTAGCGGAAGTGCCTTAATTTTGAACATAACGGTACATCTCGAAAAATCGAGCTGATAGAAAAAAAACCAAGTGCAGATTTGGATTCAGCGTCGCAAATAAACGATTTTCAGTTCTTGATCAAAAGAACCATTGTTCCCTTGTGTAATCAATAATATATCAACATGTAGGAAATTTGGAAATTGACAATTTAATGCCAAATATAGGCAGTTACCCTGTAGGAAGACTGGGGTCTAGTGTCTCAAAGTAACCACTTTTGTCAACTATTATGGTGACATAGTCAACAAATGGTCTACACTTGCGTTTGATGGGTAGACATTTTGACAGCTGTAAAAAAATTAATATGTTCAAAAGAAATTTTAAAAGAATATTGAAAATTAATCGAATTTGTATAAAAATAGAGAGGACAGATTTTAGTGAGTATCTTAGATTGCACGAATTTAAGGATGCCGATGAATCCTGTGGAGAGTTCGGTGGACATTAGAAATTGGCTAGAGGGACTACTGGTTAATTTAAAGGAGGAAGGCCTAGATATTTGCGGCTATGATAGGTAAAATCTGTTTAAGGAATTTATTATATTATACATTATTAATTTTTCTATTCACCCTTATTCCTGAATTTGGCCTCTCTCTCTCGCCGTCGCTTTTTGTCGTCTGTCGCTTTTAAGTCGTCTAGTCATTGAATTGGTATTCCCGTGAAGTGGCGACGACGACGATTACTTTTTGCACCAATTACAATACTCGGTAATAAATGGCCGATATCACTAGAAAACAATCAGCTGATGTGCAAAAAGTTAATTTTAATTTTTTCGGTTTAAAATATTTTTATTTTATGTCGGAAATCAAGAAAATTATTTATTTTGACGCGGAAAAAATATGGATATATATTCAAGGACAGTAAAAGCTTCCAAAACTATAAAAATTGCGTCCAAGGATCATTCAAAGTTCGTGAAGGACACAATTGTTATCTAAGTTTGGTGCTAAATAAAATACATTGGCCTTGAAGGGTTTCCATTAAAAATAAATGGAATTGAAAATCAACACGTTTGCTTTAATTGTACAGTGTTCTTTTATATGATGTGATGACCATAACTGCTATATATACTGATTTTTCCCCAATTTTTTTGTAATTGTTGAAGAGACAAAAAGCGACACCAGGAATACCGATTTTATTCGATAGCAGAATATATCGACGAACGGAATACCAATTAGTAGCGAGGGCGACTTCAGGTATAAGGATGATTATCTGACGTTATTTCCAGATCTGACAGATTTGTCAGATAAATACTTAAGAGCTGCATTTCAAGCAAACCATTACAATCAAGTTGCAAAATAAGAAAGATGGAAGCAAAGAAATCTATGACATTGAGAGGTTTAGCCAGCCCAGGAGAATATGAACTATTTATTTTAAGCATTCCCATATTAAAAAGAGACTACGTGTACCTATTTTAAAGATGACGAAGGATGACTGTCCAGGGTTAAGAACGTAGTAGACAGAGAAGCAGAGAAAAATACGATTAAATGCCGTTTTTTGATCACTGTACACTGATGTGATGATGGCTGACACCGGAATTTGGGCACTAAAACCTCTGTGGTTAATCATGTGGAAATGTACACACAGTGATATAAATCGGACTGATTGATAAGACCTATAAAAACAATACTCTGCTTACATTATTGATCGATGCAGTATTTAGAAAATGCCGATATTGGTTTTCTTCATGAGTTTACGAGGGATATGATACTGATTAGCCTCAGACATAAAGACCTTTGTTGCAAAATACTTAATTTTTAAAATTCAATAGCTTTTATATTTGTACCGAAAAAAATTCTATCTCTTGAAAATGGGATAAGTCTGACGGTCTCAGGAGGTAATTCTAAATTGATCGATATAAATATGGTTGATGCCTAGAACTAATACCATATTTCACAGGTACTAAACCTAATCTGAAGTAGTTGTAGCCGCTTCCACAAGGCGTATAATAAAGAAGCAGACAAGCATTCTGTTTGTAAGGCGAAAGCGTACTCTGGGGTATATAACTTTAGTGTAGTACTGAATTTAACATATAATGGCCAATTTTTTTTTTTTTTTGAAACAGGCATTGGGTTTAGAACTGATATTGTTTAATGTTCGTGGATTTAGAACTGATATTGTTTAAATATTTACTTAAACAAGGTGGAAACAAAATTTTAAAGAAAAATTGAATGTTTTTGGCAAAACTCAATTCATGAAAAGAACACTTTTTCCCTTCAACTGCATAACAAGAGCTTGTAAATAATATTTGTTAATATACTGTACTGTTTCGTATCTGTAGGAAACAGTGCTGAATATGACCGCACATACCTTGGTTTTTCCGGATGCTCCCGCTTCATGTGATGATGAACTTTATCCTTTCGATTAAAATATTCAGGACAGTATTCACAAAGGAATATACTTTCTTTTAAATGTATTGAAGCTATGTGCCGGCCACAATCTTTTCGCTGGGAAAATGTTTTATCACACATGAAACAACCATATCTATCTCCAAGTTCTTTGATTTTCTCATAATATTCGGGAAGTTTTCGTCGCACTCTGCGCCTTTTTAAGGGTTTATTCCTAGAAGATCAAAATCAATAAAATAAACCATTTAAAAAAAAAAAGTTCTTTCATATTATACCCATCAGATTCAGTCTTTATTTTCTTTGTTGGTTGATAAGAGTCATCAGATGAAAACTGATTGTATACACCGCCACCATCATCATCATAGTCTTCTTCGTTAGCATAATCTCCACTAATATCCATAAAACTAGAATAAGATTTATTTTACTAAAAACAAATTATGACATATAAAATAATTCATAACTCACTTGTTTCCGTCATCTCGCCTAAAATTCTCTTTGGAATAACTTTCTTGCAGTAATTTTGCATTTTTAGACTTTTTAAGGCGAACGATAAGAGGAACTTCATCATTGTCACTTCCTTAAATAGAAAATAATTAAAATAAATTTATTGAAATACGTATAATACTATTAAATTATATGCAAGTATCCACTAGAGATAAAACTTGCATACATTAATTATAGGGTGACCCGATAAGTACGTGGCCTACAAAAAGAATCATTTCGGAAAGTGGCTATTTATTTTTCGATACACTGGGCCAATCGATGCTCTAAAATTTTTAAGCCGTCTGAAAGATAAACAGGAGTCATCTTTTGAAATCCTTCTTTGACTGATATGGATGACCGAAACGAGCAACTTTTTTCAGTTTGGAAATGAAAATAATAGGCATGGGTCGAAATTAGGGGCATCAATATGTAGCCCTTTTGGATCGATTTGATCGCGGCTAAGCGGTCATTAATTTGGTACAGACTTAATCCGGAATAATAATGTGGCTCATAAATTGTGATTTCCAGAAAGCCGTACAGACCTATGATTGTTTGTCCCTCCTCCCCGTTGTCGATGTGGATCCCAGAAAACCTCGAGGGCAGTCCATTGTTTTGAATGTTCCTTAGTCTGTGGTATGTAACAACAAGATTAAATATTGTCAAATACTGTTCTAAAATCTTCTCACGATTTTTCTTTTTGACCGAAGTGCTTATTGTCGACAGTTTTCATACGATATCTTGGAGTTATTCTCAGTAGTAACAATTTTTGTTGAAGGAGAAGAGTCCACCATACACAATCGAAGGAGAAGTGTAATCATGCATAATATTGAAACCTTTTTTGAATTCGCTGTGGGCTTTTCCTTCAGAAGAAGAAGAATCGAAACACAGACCGATTTTTCTCAATTTGTAGGTCTGCAGATACCGAAAACATGCGAGACCCCTAATTATTAAGAATCAAATCACAACCCGATATATTTTGCGATGAGTCTAAGTACTCATCGGATCACATTATTACGATTGAATGCATTCAAATGCATTCAATTTTCATAAAAAAAAACTCGTAAGGATAATATTGCGGCCTTTAGAATTTCCAATGATGTTTTATACTTTACCAATATCTGTTGTGTCCTTTGCTGGGTCTTGGTCTCCAGCTACGGTTGTCTCTTTATCCAATAAGAGCATTCCTCCATATTGATCTCCTACAACTTCCAATTTGATATCGCCCAAATATTGATCAACTGGCATATCTATGGCAGACTCTTCCAAACAATCAGAAAGTGGATTATTTCCTTCGAGGGGATCACCACCACCGCCATCACTTACGAAAAGTTTTAGGTATTTCTCATTCACTTCATGGGCCCGTGTTATAAAGTCATAGGCATTTTTAAGGCTGGTGGAACAATTTGTGCATATTGTTTTCGGTAATGGATCATTTATTGAAATCTAAAAGGGGGCAATCCATTAGAAATGTTTAATATTTATGAAAAGACTAGCATATCTTTGTTTGCCTGGACATATATATTAAACTTAGTTTTCATAGGACAGACAAAAGACACAACCAACCTGCAAGTTTGCTATATCTTTCAGTAAATCTAAGAAACTCTTAGAATCGCAGACAATATCTTCCAACTCAATCAATTTTTCTCCTGGATCAAAACAAGTGCGGCAAATACGGGTCATGTTTGAAGAAACAATTTGTTTTAATATTCTCTTTTTCGGTGTATTTACTTCCTTCCTGTGCACAAAAACTATTTTGCCAATCCTAAAACGGCAAGTAGGGTTGCCAACTCGGCGTTTTATCCATGTACAAAAAAGCAACTTTTCGTTTTAGTGAATTTTTTTTTAAATAATGGAAATGTTTTTCTTCTGTACTACAAATAAAATGGTATTTAATAATTTAGTGACGTAATTTGTACAACAGAAAATAATTTATAACAAAAAATCAGCTGTTTGGACTTTTTAGATTTGTTTTCGAAATTTGCGAAAAATAGAATTTCGACATATGGAAATGTCGGCTTTAAGGAGGGTATTAAGCTCGAGTTTAGCCACTAAAATCGGAAATAAATTTGTAAAAACAGCATAAAATTATATCTCTTTGATGCAAATTTTATTAAAACTTGATGGGGAATATGCCAAAGGAACTTTTCACACAGTTTATACTATTTATATTGGATTATTAGAGAAAAGTAATCGTGAAAAATGGCAATTTTAGAGGCTAAACTCGAACCTTTAGGCTTAATTGATTTTTAAAATTTGAATATATCGGCTCTCGACTTTTGCAAAAGTTGACTTTTTACACTATTTCAACATTTTACCATGGCCGACTGTTGGTGTACGCAATTTTTCGACATTTGATGAGTAATGCATTAGGAATATTCCCATAACATAAACAGATTCAATCATGATTCAATCACGAAATTAATTTTTACTTTTTAATAAAATTGATAGTATCAATTAAAGTCTTCTGCACCTTTATTAAGTTTCTTAATTGATTTAACTAAAAATTTAATTTATTTTTGCCATCAAAACTCAATAATTTTTTTAAACTGAAAGGTATTCAATTATTGTTGTATAGTATTATTTATTTAAAATTATTTCATGTTTTTATTTTCTTGCTATTTTATAAGAGTTCATATGATAGAGCACTTTCTTAACCCATCGTTTAGTATACCGATCGTCTTAGAATTAAATTCTGAGTCGATTTAGCCATGTCCGTCTGTCTGTCCGCCCGTCTGTCTGTATATTTTTGTGTGCAAAGTACAGCTCGCAGTTTAAGTCCGATCGTTCTCAAATTTGGCTAAGTGTTTTAGTTTGGCTCAAAGACAATCGCTATCGGTTCAGATTTAGATATAACATAGCTGCCATATATATTTATCACCGATCTGGTCACAATTACCGTATTTATCAACGTATTTTCTTAAAATTTAGCACAGCCAAATGCTCTCGTAAAATATGCAAAATATCAGCCAAATCGGTTCAGATTTAGATATAGCTCCCACATTATCTTTCGTCCGATTTGCGCTTATATGACCTCAACAGCCAGAGTTTTGCCCTGATTTGCTTTAAATTTTGCACAAGAGTTCCGTTTAATAGTATGGTTAATTGTGTAAAATTTGGTTGAAATCGTTTCTGATTTAGATATAGCTCCCATATATATCTTTCGTCCGATTTGCTCTTATATGACCTCAAAAGCTAGACTTTTTTTCGAACGGTCCCATCGCCCACTTTCCTGCCCCTTCCGACCGTGAGGGCCTCGTCCCCATGACGTAGGGACAGCGTACACACCATGATCCGGACCATGGCGGGGTGGAGGCAGAGGGATTTAACCAGCTACAGAGAAGCACTCATTAGCCGGATATATTACAACACAAGACCAAATATTAGGTTATTCAATAAAACAAATGTATTAGTTATCCAAATATGCTAAAATTCTGGACTTCACCATTTATATACTTGAGTTATTGTCAACTAGATGATAAATTGAATTAAAATAATTGCACATCCTACGAATAGGCCCCACAGAAGCATAATTCGAACGTTAAAAATCAATGGAAAGAAACTGGTAATTCCTAGATGCCCTAAAAGGAACCTTTATCCTAATCCTAGATATCAATTCAGAGCATGGAATATCCCCACAAACTAGCCTATACATAATCATGGAGCCCAACATCGTCCGTCGGCTCCTAAGAGTAGGCAAATGAATCAGTCTCAATCTGCCCTGATTTGCTTTAAATTTTGCACGAGGGGTACGTTTAATAGTATCGTTAATTGTGTCAAATCTGGTTGAAATCGGTTCTGGTTTAGATATAGCTCCCATATATATCTTTCACCCGATTTACACTCATATGACCACGTAGGCCAAAGTTATACTCCCAATTACGTGAAATTTTGCTGAGATTGCAGAATTATTATTCTAACTATGCACATCAAATTTGGTCAAAATCGGTTCAGATTTAGATACAGCTCCCATATATATGTATGCCAGAGTTGTTAGAGAAATATGGTAGAATATTTCATATTTTAATACCATTTTTAATGGGATTTTCCTCCAATTGACTTGATAGTTTCCACAGAGAATATATTTAATACACTATTTAAGTGTGTCAAGTGTGATCTAATTTGGTACAGATTTAAATAAATCCTCAATCCTCAATATAGTTGTTCTACCGCTTTATACAAATATGGCCAAAATACCCACATTTTACACAAAATTCTGTGATCATTTCTCCATATCGTAATCATATCCTACACACTGTAATGCCAGACTTTCCACAGAATGGTTGAGTTTTAAATAAGGCTCAGACTTGTGGACATTTCGCCCGACTTGGCGAAATAATATATTATAACCTACAATTGACCACATATCTTCAAATCGGTTAAGATATAAATATTTGAATATGAGAATATAAACCTTCATAATAACTGCAAACAAATTTGAAGGAGATGGTAACACAAATTTTGGTGTACATAGTGGTAATATAGTCAACACCGCCCGAATTTAGACTCTACTTACTTGTTTTAATTTGAAATATTTTTTATTTAATTAAATTCATACTTTAATTAAAAAAGTAAAAATTCTTAAGAATTTTCCAAACTAAATTATTTTTCATAGTTTAATTAAAACTTTTTGGAAATATTTTGGTAATATTTTTTCGGTATAGATAAAAAGTTTCGAAATTTGCTCTCGCACGATTAAATACCCACAAAGACCATTTGTATCTAACTATGGGGTATTGTTTTTTTCCGTAATAACTACACTCAAAGAAATTTGTTTTTAGACACAGCAAACAAATTTGCTAATTGACAGTTTGTCACCTCGCTTTGTTCGGTTATGAAAAAACGTACAATGATTAGGTAATATCTGTGTGCGGTAGTAAGTTCCAGGTCTTTTGAATAGACACCAAAACTTGTCACACCCATTCACCGCTTTTTGCTACAATAAGCCAACATTCACCATTGCTGCTGTTTTTCTGACTTTTCTATGAGCGCTCAAAAAACAAGAAAATCAATATAGCGGTTATTGCAACACAAGAGCTCTGGTGGATATGACTTGGTGGATATGCTAAAGAGCTTTGTGAATAATTTCCTTCCTTATATTACTTACCACCTTATACGGTCGATTGGTTTTACTCTCTGGCATACTGTTTAAAAGGAGTTGTTGAAGGTTTTCGCAATCTGATGTCCAGATTGTTCGATACTCTGTACTAAGCTTATATTAGATTCATGTCTTTCCGGTTCCTCGACACCATCACCAAAAAATAGTCCTTCCAATAGTATGTAAAAATTAATTTTTGCTTCTTTTCAATACATTTATTATGTTACTTCATTGGAAGACTATTTATCTTACGTTCTTTTGTGTGGGTTCGTTTATGCACTGACAGATTATATTCTTGGGTAAACCCTTTTCCACATATGGCACATTTAAATGGACGATCACCGCTATGAACCCTTCTGTGCTTAGTCAGTTTTGAACTAACTCGAAAAGATTTCGGACATATAGAACATTTATATGGTTTTTCGCCCGTGTGCAAATAAAAATGCTTCTTCAAGTCATAGGATGTAAGAAATGAGTTACCACAAACTTCACATACATAGGGTTTTTCGCCAGTATGGTGACGTCTTATGTGAAGTTTCAGATGGGTACTAGTTGTAGTAGCGTAATCACACTCGGGACATACGTAACGTTTACCTGTAACCGCAACAGTGGATACTTCCGAATCCATTACATCCTTTTCCATAGTATGAACCTGTGAGATATGATTTCGAAGATCTTTATTGCGTTTATACTTCTTGCCACAATGTACACAAACACTGTACATCTCTTCGCTAATATGTACAAAACGTTTGTGAGCATACAACGAAGAGAAATCTTTGTAAACTTTACCACATTCATCGCATTTTCTTGGCAACGAATTATACCGCTCACCATCTACATATTTAGCTTTCAAAAGTTTTCTATCTACATTTATCATTTCTTTTATAAAGTCATCATCGTCATTGCTGACTTCAGGCGTCCAATTTTGTTCATTCAATTCTGTATCGCCTTCTGATTCTGTCATATTGCTAGAAATAAAACACAAATTTGTTTTAACATCCCATTTTGTAAAAGAAAAATTTAATTCTCTCACCCATCATTTCTTCCTTTGTCTTCTTTCCGTTTAAGAGCTCTAATATCTGTTTTATGTTCACTTTTAATATGATCCACCAGCTCCAATTTTTTCAAAGATGTATACGAGCAAAATTTGCATTTAAATCTATCCTCCTCAGTGGTATGTTTTGTACGATTGTGATAATTTAGGCCAGCTTTACTTTTAGCCGTATAATTACATTGATCACATTTGAAAACTTTCTTTAAATCATTTTCATCTGTCGATACAGATTTGCTTTGTTGAAGTTTTAAATATTGACTTGGGTTTTGGACGTTATGCATTTTTCTTAAATGTTTTAGAAAGTATGCTTTTTTCAAAGGTTTTGAACAAATCGGACAGGGTGTTTGTGTATTAGAAGAGGTATTAGTTGTAAATTTATCTGTATGTGTTGGAAATATAACGCTGTGAAATTTAGTAAGAATTTGCAATTAAAGAGCTGGTTAATGGTTATAACAAAAAATCTGTAAACGGCAGATATATGTACTTACGTATCGTCCGAATCTATTACAGTTTCATCCAATTTCCCTGTATTATCGTTTGCCTTAATGGAAGATTTTGTGATAGAATTACAAAAGTCCAAATACGTATCATCAGTTTTGTTGTTTCCATCTCTTGAGTCAAGCCAACATTTTGCCTCCTCCAATGGCAAATCTATTGGGACTTCTTCTAAACATTCCTGCTGAGGCATCTGGACCATTTTTAATAGTTTTTTGTTGCATTCATGTGTCTGTCCTATGAAGGTATGAATACTTCTCAGTTTATCGCAACATACAGAACAAAGGGTTTGTGGCATTTTCCACTCATATTCATTGGAAAGCTATAAAAATGTAGATAAAAAGAGGACAAAATCCTTGACCATGTACAAATCACTATAAATTTTGTTCTTACATCTAACTGGGCATGTTCTTTTAGTAATTGAGCATAGGTTTTCTTTGGACAAGAATTGGTGGCAAATTCCAAAAGTGGTATTGATTTTCCCTCAGATTTGAGACAAGCTCGGCAAGTTCCATAATCAATAATCGGAACACCAATATTATCCATTATTGTCGATATTAAGGCGATTTCCAAAAAATTGTTTTTGTTTATTGAAATGAAATTCACTATGCAATAGTAGCACAGAAGTAGCAGCTGTAAAATTCGTTTGACCCAACCCAACAGGCAAAATTATTAGAAAAATTATCAATTATTCCATCAAAAAATCGTTTTTTTTTTTTCAAAATTTGGAAAATTGAATTTTGTCAATCATAAATATAGAATTTTCAAAATTGTTAAAAAATGCACTTTAAACTTTGCAAAATAAAGATTGAATGTTCTTTGTAGGGCTGAAAATTAAACATAATTTTTATCAAAAGGTTATGCGCCGGTATATGTTAAAAGTTAGTTTTAAGCCAATTTCCCTGAATTGTACTAAATTCTATTAAGAGCCTTGGTTGATTAAATAATTTTTATGTTCCCCTTTTTGATATTTCTCCATTCACTTGATCGCATTTTCAATAAAACTTTGTTTGTCAAGTAAGACTTTATCATAAGTTTTTATGGCAGAAGTTGAATAGGTTTAGATTGATCATTTATTTCACCTATTAACTGTATTTAATCATACCCAACGAAAACTATGTAACCATATCTCATTACAATTGACATTACCAGGAGTAAAGCTGTCATTACACATTGCATTACATTGCGATGATTTATAATGACTAACTTGTAATGACAATAAAATCCACCTTTAGTAGATTTCGAACCTAATGTGGTCTATTAGGTTTATTATAAAGTATAACACGAATCAAACTCCCTTAAACAACCCACTTTTATTCCTATTTTAAATGTGAAATTAATTTGCGTGTAATCTTATTTAAATGACTTGTTACATTTTTGTTTATTTCTGCAATATTCGTTTCTATTCAAGTAGTGTTCATATTACAGCATTACTCGCCATATTTTGATCCATTGTAATCGGCTAGAGAAGTCAATATTTTCGAGATTTGCAATTTTTGGTATATCTACGAATAAGTGATTACATATTATGTGATTATATGCTTTAAAAGCACTACTTATTTCATGGCCGAAGATATGCCTGGGGAGAAGTACTTTCCTCCTAGGACATGCGTGTGTACAAGCTTACCGGGTAATGAGATTTTTTGCTGGGTACATAAAAAATATGAATTAAATCACGAAATTATTTGATTCAATAAATTTTTTAAATGAAATGTCCTCAATGACGAAAACGATAGTATCAATCAAACACAATTTTAATGAAGAAACAATTATTTTTTTATTTAATTGATTCAATGGATGTTGATTTTGAAGTCAACATAAACAATTTATTTAATTATTTATTAAATTAATTGGAACAATTAATTGTTTAATAAAAACCAAGAAAATGTTCACTCATTTTATCAACTAACTTTGTGTTCTAAGTTTCATTAAAAAATTATTGTATCAATTAATTTTTAATTAAATAAAACTATTTTCAATCACTTTCGTAACTGACTTTGTGTTTTTATTTTGAAAAAAAAAAAAAAAATAATTGTATCATTTTTTTAATTCAGCTTCAATTCAATTAACTTTATAATTTAAAGCGATATTTAAAGTGATATTTTTATGTGTATCTGGATTGTCGTATTCAAAATCTATCCTTTGGGGAGTCATATTCGAGGTGTTTCAGTGGTACATCTGGTATGCCTCAGGGTAGTCATTTGGGACCAATTCTCTTTCTATTGCTTATAGATTACCTTTTTTTCTAGGATTTTACGGTATGCGGATGATGAAAAGATTTACTTTTCATTTGATGGCTCAGATGAGTCTCATTTCCTACGTGATGACCTAAATAGTTTTGGGAATAGTTTGGAAACGTAAACTTATGCGATTCTTCAAGACTAAGGCCTATCAATGTTAGATTTGATATTTGTGTCTTTCTTGTGTAAGAAGTGGATTCATTTTTTGTCCTTCGGATTTTAATTGATCAAAAACTAAATTTGACCTTCGTTGATTGTTGACCATTGGATTTTAATGGATCAAAAACTAAATTTTAATAACCATATTAATACGAGGGTGAATAAGGTCCATAAACATCATAAAAGCAATGTACAGCAATACAAAACACTACAAGTCAAACATAGCGGAATGATGAGCGAACCTTTAACGGCGAACGCGGGGGGTAAAACAAGGATGTCCTCTATCTCCACTCTTATTTGCAATAGTGCTCGACGACGTAATGGATAGGATCTGCAAGAAAAAGAGAGGAATAGTATGGAACATCCAATGTCATTTGGAAGATCTAGACTTCGACATGCAAGACAAATTAAACGACCTCGTACTTCGAGCAAAAGAAGTAGGACTTGACATAAGTATAAAAAAGACCCCAAGCCATGCGTATAAATAATACATTTGACAATCAATTAAAGATTGGCAACGAACCCCTAAAATATGTAAAATCTTTCTGCTACCTAGGATGTTTCAAGAGTGCAGATGGAGGAATAGAAGATATTAAAAAATAGACTGACTAGGTCCGCATTTGGCCGTATGAAAATATATTCAACGCGTGTGTCAAATCTATATTGCTATACCGAAGTGAAACTTGGTTGTTATCAATATCAATCGTTCAGACACTCCAAGTCTTCATAAGGGAGCCACCGTGGTGCAATGGTTAGCATGCCCGCCTTGCATACACAAGGTGGTTTCACTGCAATGTGGAACGCCGTTCGGACTCGGCTATAAAAAGGAGGTCCCTTGGCATTGAGCTTAACATGGAATCGGGCAGCACTCAGTGATAAGTTCACCAATGTGGTATCACAATGGACTGAATAGTCTAAGTGAGCCTGATACATCGGGCTGCCACCTAACCTAACATAACCTAAGTCTTCATAAATAAATGTCTGCGTATAATTTGCCGTATATATTGGCCGAACAAAATATCAAATATGGAATTGTGGAACAAAACGAACGAAGAACCCATTGAGCGCCAAATTACAAAGAGAAAATGGATAGGCCACACATTTAGAAAAGGTCCTGAGAGCATAGCCAAATCTGCCCTAGGATTGGAACCCCCAAGGCTCCAGATGACCCGGCCGTCATGGGAAGAAATTAAGAAAATCAGCGGAAATTGAATACAATGGAATTCACTTGTAAATGCCCTATGTTCCCAAGTGGAATGAATAAAGGAAAAAAATAAGGACCAAGTGGACTTTTATCTCTCTTATCAGATCATTTCTTCAATATGGTACTGAAATATGACACAGTGATACACAATGATAGAATTGAATCGATTCAGAAACAGACCTTATTATTTTCACTGAGGCATATTCATTGGTATGTTGGTTTTAGGCCTTGGGTCAGTTCGTAAAAATCTTTCGAAATTTGTCCAGTCAGAATGGAAATATTAATTTGACTTACACAATTCCCACCATGCTATATTGAACTTGATCGGGCACTTTTTTTTACTTAGTGTAATTTCGAAGAATAAAAACCATCCTAATTAAAGTTTTAGTTCAATATTAATTTCTTATTAACCATATTCTATCAAATCAGTACTTAAAACTAAAGGGATAAACATTCGTCAACTTCTTGGTGATGATTCTCACTAAATTGATGTACATTTAGCTGGGCTCTGTCTGTGAAAACTTTTCCACAAACTAGGCATTTTATTGTTTGATCCTTTTTCATGTGTGTCCTCTTGTGTATTGTTAAGTTATAGTTTTTCGAAAATCCCTTGCCACACTCTTCACAATTATATGGTTTATTTTCACTGTGTGTACGAATGTGTCGAGTCATTGCATTCTTACTACGAAAACCTTTTAAGCACATTGGACATTTGAAAGGTCTTTCGCCTGTATGTAAATAACGATGATTTTTCAAATCGGCCGGTACGATAAATGCCTTGGAACAAAATTCGCATTGATATGGTTTTTCACCGGTATGGTGACGATGGGTATGAATGGTTAAACATGTAATTGTTGTACATACATATGAGCATTGGGTACACATAAATCGTTTTGGACGTTGTTGCTTTTTAGCAGGCTTTATATGCGTTGCGGAAGGAATGTTATCTTGAACATCTACATTGGATGTATTATTATTGGTTTTGGGAGTATGCTTGTCTAGAATATGCATTCGTAAGTCATGAGCCCTTTTATATTGCCGATCACAATGGGGACATTTGCTATAGGCTCGTATTCTATGAACTAAACGCTTGTGCACTCTTAATGCAACATTATTATTATACACTTTTCCGCATTCCTCACAACGTCTGGCAAACCAATTACTTGATTGAGATTTGGGAACTCGTTTTTTTAGGTCCAGAATACTTCTTATGGTATCTTCATCGCCACTTGAGACTTCAACACTTGAGTCATCAGTTTCTGGGCATGTGACAGCGGAAGAGTTTTGAAATTCCCGAACTAGACTTTCCATATCTACAGGAGTATCTCTAAAAATATGAATTAAAAATGCATTGTCAATTTAATAATTAATAAGAATTTGAGGTACTTACTGTGTGTTTTCTTTACAATTCTTATATTTACTTTTTATATTTTTAACTATAACCAAATGTTCTCGTTTCGTATGGTGTAATAAATCAAATTTCTTAATAGAAGTGTACGGGCAAAATCTACATTTAGATCTATCGTCTATTTTGCCATGTTTTGATTTCATGTGATAGTTGAGACCAGCATAGGATTTTGCTGTGTACTCACAGAGACGACATTTTACAATTTTTCGTTTTTCCATTGTTGATGTAGGTTTTGGTTTTTCTAAACCTATTTTGTGTTTTTCTAAGAGATGTTGTTTCAAAGAGTTTTTATTTTCAAAATCTGATGAACACTGGTCACACGCATACGAACTTTCTTCTCCACTCTCCAACTCATTAGTTTCCTTAAATACGGTTTCTTGTGGAATTGAATCATTTGATGTTATGACTTCTCCACATAATGAATTTTTAATTTCTGACTTATCTGCATTGTCTATGTGGGACACTTCTTTTGCGCTGAAAGTGGGTTCCGTAATTTTGATTTTAATCCTTTGATGTTTGTATCTGTTCGCTTTGCGCTTTGATTGTTTAGGGGCCCGCTTTTTCATGTCTAGTATTTGCCGTATATAGTCTTCATCACCACTGGACCATACATCGTTGTGATTTGCTTCAGTTTTCTCTAGAGGATCATCATCATTGATATTATCGTCCAGTTTTTCTAATTTTTTTCTAAAAGAAAAGAAATATTTTTATGAAATCAGAAAGTCGATATTCGCCTCTGGGGCTTTTTCCCAAAAATCGAATTGTTTTCCCTTTAAATTCTTTTACCTGGCCTCATTTTCACTCCTTTTTCTCATCATTTTTATTTCCAATGGATGCATTTTCTTAATATGCAAAAGCATGTCAAATTTCTTAATATTTTCATATGAACAAAATTTACATTTTACTCTATCTTCATCAGTGCCATGCTTCGATCGCTTGTGAAAGTGTAATGCAGCAGAAGTTCCCACCGAGTGACCGCATACATCGCAAGTAAATGGCATATTTTCAGATCCTTGTGTTTTGGTCCTTTCTTTGACATGTAGTTGTGCCTGATGCTCGTTTAAACTTTTCACAGAGTTAAAGCTTTGAGCACAACTGCCACAAGCATAGATTCTTTTCCTTAGCCCAATTGTTTCACTCTTTTGTTCTTGTTCATCCAATTCCAAAACATCAAATGAATAGTTGGCGGCTGGTTCCTCATTTTCCGATATGATTTCATTGTCTCCTAATAACTCGGCAGACACAGGTAACTCCTCATAAATCATTTCATAAGATTCATTGAGATGCTCATTCTCTTCACCAGGAAGTTCATCTTTAATATTTATTTCCAATTCTTGTGGAAATCCTAATATGTCGGCTTCATTACATAGATTTTGCCGCGATAGCTTAGCATTGGAGTTTTTGATTTGCTCAACAAACAAATACATATCACGTACCTTTTCGCAGCATATTGAGCATAAATATTGAGGCATGCTACCTTCGTTTTCCTCATTAATCTAATAAATAAGTAGAAAAATTTAGAGATAAGTATAATTTTTATAAATTCCTATTCATACCTTCAGATTTGCCAAATTCACTATGATGTCCACATATCTTTTATTTGGTTGAAAATAGCTTGTAATATTCGTCATATGGCCCAAGTCATTATCTTCAATTGAACGAAGGCAAGTGCGGCATGTTTCCAGAGTATTATCCATTTCTTATACGAAAACTTTGTTGTTGATTTCTAAATTTGCCAGGATTAGTTTAGTATAACGAACAGCTGATCGAATTTAACTACAGCCAGTGTTGTCAATTTGTGTTTTAAACAAGGGCACACTAATTTAAGTGTACGCTGTTTTAAAACATTTACAATACAATAGATGTTATATAAAGGGTGATTTGTTAAGAGCTTGATAACTTTAAAAAAAAAAAAAACGCATAAAATTTGCAAAATCTCATCGGTTCTTTATTTGAAACGTTAGATTGGTCCATGACATTTACTTTTTGAAGATAATTTCATTTAAATGTTGACCGCGGCTGCGTCTTAGGTGGTCCATTCGGAAAGTCCAATTTTGGGCAACTTTTTCGAGCATTTCGGCCGGAATAGCCCGAATTTCTTCGGAAATGTTGTCTTCCAAAGCTGGAATAGTTGCTGGCTTATTTCTGTAGACTTTAGACTTGACGTAGCCCCACAAAAAATAGTCTAAAGGCGTCAAATCGCATGATCTTGGTGGCCAACTTACCGGTCCATTTCTTGAGATGAATTGTTCTCCGAAGTTTTCCCTCAAAATGGCCATAGAATCGCGAGCTGTGTGGCATGTAGCGCCATCTTGTTGAAACCACATGTCAACCAAGTTCAGTTCTTCCATTTTTGGCAACAAAAAGTTTGTTAGCATCGAACGATAGCGATCGCCATTCACCGTAACGTTGCGTCCAACAGCATCTTTGAAAAAATACGGTCCAATGATTCCACCAGCGTACAAACCACACCAAACAGTGCATTTTTCGGGATGCATGGGCAGTTCTTGAACGGCTTCTGGTTGCTCTTCACTCCAAATGCGGCAATTTTGCTTATTTACGTAGCCATTCAACCAGAAATGAGCCTCATCGTTGAACAAAATTTGTCGATAAAAAAGCGGATTTTCTGCCAACTTTTCTAGGGCCCATTCACTGAAAATTCGACGTTGTGGCAGATCGTAAGTCTATTCATGA
Source organism: Haematobia irritans (assembly GCF_050003625.1). Taxonomy (NCBI): domain Eukaryota; kingdom Metazoa; phylum Arthropoda; class Insecta; order Diptera; family Muscidae; genus Haematobia; species Haematobia irritans. The sequence continues at coordinate 48,873,208 of NC_134397.1, forward strand.
TGAAATGTCAAAGCATACTGAGCATCTTTCTCTTTGACACCATGTCTGAAATCCCACGTGATCTGTCAAATACTAATGCATGAAAATCCTAACCTCAAAAGAATCACCCTTTAGATAGGCCATGTGTCTCTTAAAAAAAAATGTGTCAGTTCCAAAAATTAATTTTCTGACATCTCGTTTTGATTTTTTCGTAAAGAGTCAGTTCATAAAGAACAATGCTGCTCTTTATGACATAAGCATCCAGTCCTGTTCTCCTGATTGCGGCTCCCAAACTCCAAAGGCCATTACTATGGTGTCAGGAACCTTGCATTCAACGGTTATAGTTACCTCATACGATAATGGATTTCTTTCTACTACATCTACCACTTCTCACACGATTGCCCCAATTACTATTTGGTAGTTTGTCTTTTTTCCATCATATTTAATTTTATAATTTTTAAAGGCCAGAACTAAGTTCTTGATTCTCAAAAAAATCAAAACTAAAAGAGAAAAAATTGTGAAATGGATATTTTTTTATATATAGGTGAGTACTATGTTCGAGTTTTTCACCAAAAACACTAAATTAAAAGTGCAAAAATATATATGAAGACGATAAAATTTTTATCAACTCTCTTCAAATTATGTATGGAAAAGATCCAATGTATTGATTGCGAACCATTTAATATTTCAAAATTAATTGATTAAAAAAAGTAACCGTGAAAATAAGCTGGTTTTCAGCTTGAAAACTGAACATAGTACTCAGCTTATAGGCCGGTATGCACCTCTAGCGAAATTTTCGGTAGCAAAAATTCATTTAAGTCTACAACAAAAAAACAGGGCTGTGTACACAAATTTTAAACCAGGTAATCGCTTTTAAAAATTGTTAATATATGTTCCAAATATTCCTCAAATAAATTGTTTATTATTTACAGACCTTTTAAAACTTTTACGCACACAATGATTGTAATAAATTAAATGTTTGCTGCCAAAATATGCTTTTGACAACCCTGTTATTTTCATTAGAGGTGCGTACCAGCTTACGAAATTGAACGCTACCGAAAATTTCGTTAGCATAAATAGCAATGCATTTCTTATGGGAATGAAATTTTTCGCTAGAGGTGCATACCGGCCTTATTGGATTAAATGATTCAAAAAGCAATTCACCAAATGTTGGATTTTCACTAGAAACGCAAAAAAAAATCTGCTACAATTTATTTTAACGCGAAATGGTAACACTGTTTACCCATTCAAAAACATATCAGAACCAGTGTTGCCAACTCCCCAAGGCCAAAATCACAAAAAAAAAATATTATAAATTCTAACATACCACCTTCCACCACAAAATCGGATATTAAATGCTCTACTAAAGGGTGATTCTTTTGAGGTTAGGATTTTCATGCATTAGTATTTGACAGATCACGTGGGATTTCAGACATGGTGTCAAAGAGAAAGATGCTCAGTATGCTTTGACATTTCATCATGAATAGACTTACTAACGAGCCACAACGTCGAATTTTCAGTGAATGGGCCCTAGAAAAGTTGGCAGAAAATCCGCTTTTTTATCGACAAATTTTGTTCAGCGATGAGGCTCATTTCTGGTTGAATGGCTACGTAAATAAGCAAAATTGCCGCATTTGGAGTGAAGAGCAACCAGAAGCCGTTCAAGAACTGCCCATGCATCCCGAAAAATGCACTGTTTGGTGTGGTTTGTACGCTGGTGGAATCATTGGACCGTATTTTTTCAAAGATGCTGTTGGACGCAACGTTACGGTGAATGGCGATCGCTATCGTTCGATGCTAACAAACTTTTTGTTGCCAAAAATGGAAGAACTGAACATGGTTGACATGTGGTTTCAACAAGATGGCGCTACATGCCACACAGCTCGCGATTCTATGGCCATTTTGAGGGAAAACTTCGGAGAACAATTCATCTCAAGAAATGGACCGGTAGTTGGCCACCAAGATCATGCGATTTGACGCCTTTAGACTATTTTTTGTGGGGCTACGTCAAGTCTAAAGTCTACAGAAATAAGCCAGCAACTATTCCAGCTTTGGAAGACAACATTTCCGAAGAAATTCGGGCTATTCCGGCCGAAATGCTCGAAAAAGTTGCCCAAAATTGGACTTTCCGAATGGACCACCTAAGACGCAGCCGCGGTAAACATTTAAATGAAATTATCTTCAAAAAGTAAATGTCATGGACCAATCTAACGTTTCAAATAAAGAACCGATGAGATTTTGCAAATTTTATGCGTTTTTTTTTTAAAAAAAGTTATCAAGCTCTTAACAAATCACCCTTTACTAAAAAACAAAAAAAAAAAAAACTTCTGAAGATGTATTATAGAACTTTTGTGAATTGAATTTCAAGAAGTTAAGGTGGGTATTAAGATCGAGTTTAGCCGCTAAAATATAAAATAGTCATTTTTTCACAATTACTTTTCTTTAATAAATCATTTTAAGGAATACAAACTTTGTGAAAATTTGTTTTTGGCTATCATCCAGTATCCCCATCAAGTTATAATAAAATTTGCAGCAAATATGCATAATTTTATGCCCATTTTTACTGAGACAGTTTTCACTTTAGCGGCAAAACTCTAACTTAGTACTCACCATTATGAACCGCTATTCAAGTATACACCTTGATCAGTTTTAATGCTTTCGTCCAATTCATTTTGATCAGTGATGTTTTTCAACTTTCAAAATATTAATATATGGAAGGAGTTTATTGCTTATTTCAGTTGTGCGTGCTTTTGTGAATTTAATACAAACGTTTTTAATGACATCTTTACCAAATTCAAAAATTCGATACTCATCGCTCTACTTTCCTACAGAATACCCTAAATAACAATATTAATTAAAAAATAATCAATACCAACTTCATAACAATCAAATTCTATATTTGGCAATAAATTGGAGTTTCTTCGGCTCTTGAAAGTCTAGTCAAAATTTTTGTATCAATTAAACTTAATACTGTTCAAAATAAAAAAAGCACCAAAAGCACTAAATGAAAATGCCAGAAAGCACCAAGTTGGTGCTTTTTTTGAAAAGGCACTAAAAATGCAATTTGTTGCTTTTTAGAAATCAAAAAGCACTAAATTTGGTGCTAAAAGCACCAAATTAGCAACACTGATCAGAACTTTTGTAACTTATTGTGCATTATAGCATATGTTTTTGTGTGAAATTCCTGAATTTCCATTTGGGTCAATGACTTATAATTTTCTTTATGTGCAAAACAAAAACTGGAGTGTGATATCAGTCGTTATTAAGTAACAAGCATTGCAGTAAGAAAACCTACTCTTGGCAATACACTTTTGTGGGCAATAAAGATAACAATGGCTTCTGAAGCTGCTAAGGATGATTTGGATCAGGATATGACGTTTACGAAAGAATTAAGGGCTGCGACAAAGGATGTCCATAAGATTAGTGACGTTTTAGTTAATGCGAAATTTGCTTTCGGTAAATACAAGGCGCAATAACACAAGAAAGGCAAAATAAAATTAATAAGTATTTTTCCAGCTTTATCTGATGATGCTGTGTGGTACGATGGTCTTCTGAGCTTCTATGAGATTTATAAATTTTTAGAACGTAATTTGCCAGATAAATTATTACCGAAAGAGTTACACCGCACCGAAGCATTCGAGAAAGATTTTGACTTCTTTTATGGTGAGAATTGGAGGGAGACTTATGAAATACGTCCTTCAGTGGCTAAATATCTTGAACATTTGGAAGAAGTCAACAAAAAAGACAAGCTTCTACTATTTGCCTACGCTTATCAGATGTATATGGCTTTAATGTCTGGAGGTCAATTGTTGCAAAGGAAACGTATGATTGCTCGTAAAATGTGGCCGGGATCTAATGGTGTATCCAAGGAAGAGGATGAACAACAAATGCCATCCGAGGAGCCAACAAATCCTGATGATTTAACAACTCGACCAATGCCAATACAGGTATCAATTTGTCCGGAAGGTTGTTCGGCTACTTATTTCCCGGAAAAAATTGCAGTACTAAAATCTAAATTGCGAAAAGTTCTCAATGATAACTATGGACAATTTGATGAAAAAATGAAAGCTGATTTTATAGAAGAGAGCAAAAATGTATTTCTCTTTAACAGTGATGTTGTACGTTCCATCAAAGGAGTTAATCGTGCAAATTTAAAAAAGCTAGCTATAGTTGTTGTCTTCTTTGTCAGCGTCTATTTTGCCATAAAATTAGCCAGGCGTTGAGGGCAAAAATGATATGCTTATATGTGATACAATGGAAGTATGCAAGAATCTTTACTAATGTAAAGTAATTATTTTAACTCATCTGAAAGAACATATTTTAATTTATTTAGAAATGCATATTAAAAAATAGTTTGTGGTATTAATAATTTTATAATTTGATCATGTTTTAAATAAACTCAAATCTGTTTGTTTATGTAAAAGTAAATATGTTTGGGCGTGTTTAACTAAAAAAAGCAGTTAATTTTTCAATACACACAAAAAAAATTTTTTGATTTCAATCACGAAAATCTCGGATTCAATCATTTTTTTTTAATTGAAATGTCTTCAATCACGAAAATGATAGTATCAATCACCCATTTTGATTGAAAACCAACACGATTTTTAATTAAAAATTTAATTGACTTTTGTCACGGAATCAATTAATTGTGTGATTGAATCAATTAAAAACGTGATTGATTTTTAACATAAAATTCAATCACAGTTTTAATTGAATCAATTAAAATTTTAATTAATTTCGCGACAAAAATCAATCAACTATTTGATTCATTCAATTAAATAATTAATTGAAATTGGCTATAAATTTCGATCAACAAATTTATATATTGCGACCCCAAAATCGTATTTAGTTTTATTTGAAATAAAAGAAAATGTGTGTTTCTCATAAAACATATTTAATATTTTATTATTTTTTGAATTATGCAATAGACAAATAAATTTGGTTCTTGTCATTTGTGTTTTGTTCTAACATAACTTACAAACACAATTACTATCAATAACAACTATAGGGTGAAAAAATAAATTATATAAATCACTATCTTCCTTATAATAATGCGCCTAGATTTCCAATAAATCAGCAGCCTTAGTTTTTCTGAAAGTAAACAAAATAATTCGAATTTAATTTTGTTCAATTAAAAGTTAATTTTGTTAAACATTACCTGCATAGAATATCAAGTTCAATTCTTAGTTCCAGGTTGCAGATTTATATTCTTCTTTTGCAGTGGTAGTCTTTTAGCATAAAAAGGTGTATAAAGGAGCTCGGTAATTTATTTTTAATAACAATTCCTTTCCAAAATGTCCACACATTGAAATCGTCTATTAAAATTTGAACCACTCAAAGACAAAAATAATGGGAAAGCAATGTAATATTTGGTATTATATTGATGATACTTTGCAAATTCTGGAAATAGCAAAAATATAAATGGAAAATACATATTTTTATTATTTTCGGATATTTTTCATTTTTTTAAATCCAAAAGAAATAACTTTTTTACCATTACATAATTCAGCTCATTAGTTTATATATCAGATATACTGCTCTCTATTTGGGTTCAAACTGAAAAAGCAGGTAAAACAAAAATGCAATTTAATGCCAACGCAACTTCGCAACTTCAAGGTGAATCTTCCAACAAACCCATACCGCTCTTGGTTTTAAGAACTAGGAGTGAAAAAAATTTATAATTTTAAGAGATTAATACGGTACCCACTTTTTTATTGCAAACATATTCTTATATATTATAATTGATAAAATGAGGGATTTGATTGGATTGATTGGTAAATTTCACGAAATAAAATTGGTCACTAAAAGAAATGAATAAAAAAATATATTATTTTAGTCCGTTTAATGTAAACAGGCTTCAATGGAAAACGGTATTCACATTTCACAATTTCTTACCAATAAACGTAGATTGTTTTCCATTTTTACAATACCACAAAACACAAACAATGGTAATTTTAAATGCATTTTCTCATATATTTTTTTCAAACCTTTACCACGTGGCCGTGTGTTGTTGCACACTTTATTTATTTCAACCCTTTGCTATGATTTGTTGTTGCGTTCAAAATATTTATGCACACATTTTGAATGCAGCAGACAGAATGTCGCTAATCATGTTTTTCAATTTACGCGAAAAACAAAAACCCAACCGTTCGTTACGAGTTACTTCCACAGACTGATCTCTCCATCATACATTGTTGAATAAATACCCATTCTCTTGTTCTCTTTTCGCTCTTTCCATTGCTTAAAATTATTCAATTTCAATCACAAAGGTGATTGGATCAATCACATGTGTAATTGGAAACGGGAAAATTTTCAATCACGTTTGTAATTCAAAATTATTGCCGAATTGATTAACAAATTGATTGAATCAATTAATATTTTAATTTGAAACGTAACAAATATCAATCATTTTTTTAATTGGTTTTCATTCGGATTTGATTAAATAATTAATTGAATCAATTAACATATTAATTGAATCCGTTTCCAAATTCAGTTAGGTGTTTAATTGAAAAAAATTTGGTGATAATTTTTTGTGTGTAGGGATACATTCGAAAGTATTCGAAAATAATTTTTTTGTAATCGTCAAAATCGGCTAATCGATATTGGTCAAAATCGACTAATCAGCTTTTTATAGTGACCAAAATCGATTAAAGTGGACTTTCAATAATGGTAAAGTCTAAAAATAGACTTACTCTATTTTGACTTGTAACAGTCGAGTAGTCTAGAGTCGTTTTGCTCCAATTTTTGAAAAAGATTAAAATTGACTTTGATTCTCATTACAATCTCTAGTTACTAACATCCATGTGTGAATGTAAAGGGTGATTTGTTAAGAGCTTGATAACTTTTTTTTTTAAAAAAACGCATAAAATTTGCAAAATCTCATCGGTTCTTTATTTGAAACGTTAGATTGGTCCATGACATTTACTTTTTGAAGATAATTTCATTTAAATGTTGACCGCGGCTGCGTCTTAGGTGGTCCATTCGGAAAGTCCAATTTTGGGCAACTTTTTCGAGCATTTCGGCCGGAATAGCCCGAATTTCTTCGGAAATGTTGTCTTCCAAAGCTGGAATAGTTGCTGGCTTATTTCTGTAGACTTTAGACTTGACGTAGCCCCACAAAAAATAGTCTAAAGGCGTCAAATCGCATGATCTTGGTGGCCAACTTACCGGTCCATTTCTTGAGATGAATTGTTCTCCGAAGTTTTCCCTCAAAATGGCCATAGAATCGCGAGCTGTGTGGCATGTAGCGCCATCTTGTTGAAACCACATGTCAACCAAGTTCAGTTCTTCCATTTTTGGCAACAAAAAGTTTGTTAGCATCGAACGATAGCGATCGCCATTCACCGTAACGTTGCGTCCAACAGCATCTTTGAAAAAATACGGTCCAATGATTCCACCAGCGTACAAACCACACCAAACAGTGCATTTTTCGGGATGCATGGGCAGTTCTTGAACGGCTTCTGGTTGCTCTTCACTCCAAATGCGGCAATTTTGCTTATTTACGTAGCCATTCAACCAGAAATGAGCCTCATCGCTGAACAAAATTTGTCGATAAAAAAGCGGATTTTCTGCCAACTTTTCTAGGGCCCATTCACTGAAAATTCGACGTTGTGGCAGATCGTAAGTCTATTCATGATGAAATGTCAAAGCATACTGAGCATCTTTCTCTTTGACACCATGTCTGAAATCCCACGTGATCTGTCAAATACTAATGCATGAAAATCCTAACCTCAAAAGAATCACCCTTTATAATAGGCAGAATGGGATAAATATCACGGTTGCCACTCGTGCCAAAAAAATTTACCTAGATTTGAAGGAATTTTTTTTTTTTTAAATCTAATAAATTAGAAAATTTTATTTCTATAGAAAAGTTTTACAAAATTTATTTCTATAGAAACCTAAATAAAATATTTCTATAGAAAATCTTTTAAAAATTTTATTTCTATAGAAATGTTTTTTTAATTATATTTCTATAGACAATTTTGTCAACATTTTTTTTCTATAGAAAATTTTGTCAAAATGTTATTTCTATAGAAAATTTTGTCAAAACTTTATTTCTATAGAAAATTTTGTCAAAAAGTTATTTCTATAGAAAATTTTGTCAACATTTTATTTTTATAGAAAATGTCAAAATTTAATTTTTATACACAATTTTTGTCAAATTTCCATTTTTATAGAAAATTTTGTCAAAATGTTATTTCTATAGAAAATTTTGTCAAAATTTTATTTCTATAGAAAATTTTGTCAAAATTTTATTTTTATAGAAAATTTTGTCAACATTTTATTTCCATAGAAAATTTTGTCAAAATGTTATTTCTATAGAAAATTTTGTCAAAATTTTATTTCTATAGAAAATTTTGTCAAAATTTTATTTCTATAGAAAATTTTGTCAAAATTTTATTTCTATAGAAAATTTTGTCAAAATGTTATTTCTATAGAAAATTTTGTCAAAATTTTATTTCTATAGAAAATTTTGTCAAAATGTTATTTCTATAGAAAATTTTGTCAACATTTTATTTTTATAGAAAATGTCAAAATTTAATTTTTATACACAATTTTTGTCAAATTTTCATTTTTATAGAAAAATTTGTCAATTTTTTTTATAGAAAATTTTGTCAAAATTTTATTTTTATAGAATTTTTTTCCAAATTTTATTTTTATTGAAATTTTTGTCAACATTTTTTTATAGAAAATTTTGTCAAAAGGTTATTTTTATAGAAAATTTTGTCCAAATTTTATTTTTATAGACAATTTTGACCAAATTTTATTTTTATAGAAATTTTTGTCAAAATTTTATTTCTACAGAAAATTTTGTCAAAATTTTATTTCTATAGAAAATTTTGTCAAAATTTTATTTCTATAGAAAATTTTGTCAAAATGTTATTTCTATAGAAAATTTTGTCAACATTTTATTTTTATAGAAAATGTCAAAATTTAATTTTTATACACAATTTTTGTCAAATTTTCATTTTTATAGAAAACTTTGTCAAATTTTTTTTATAGAAAATTTTGTCAAAAGGTTATTTTTATAGAAAATTTTGTCCAAATTTTAGTTTTATAGACAATTTTGTCCAAATTTTATTTTTATAGAAATTTTTGTCAAAATTTTATTTCTATAGAAAATTTTGTCAAAATTTTATTTCTATAGAAAATTTTGTCAAAATTTTATTTCTATAGAAAATTTTGTCAACATTTTATTTCTATAGAAAATTTTGCCAAAATTTTATTTCTATAGAAAATTTTGTCAAAATTTTATTTCTATAGAAAATTTTGTCAAAATGTTATTTCTATAGAAAATTTTGTCAACATTTTATTTTTATAGAAAATGTCAAAATCTAATTTCTATACACAATTTTTTGTCAAATTTTCATTTTTATAGAAAATTGTGTTAATTTTTTTTATAGAAAATTTTGTCAAAATTTTATTTTTATAGGAAAATTTTTTCCAAATTTTATTTTTATAGAAAATTTTGTCAAATTTTTTTTATAGAAAATTTTGTCAACATTTTATTTTTATAGAAAGTTTTTTTTATTTTTATAGACAATTTTGTCCAAATTTTATTTTTATAGAAATTTTTGTCAACATTTTTTTTATAGAAAATTTTGTCAAAAGTTTAGTTTTATAGAAAATTTTGTCCAAATTTTATTTTTATAGAAATTTTTTTCCAAATTTTATTTTTATAGAAATTTTTGTAAAAATTTTATTTTTATAGAAAATTTTGTCCAAATTTTGTTTTTATAGAAAGTTTTTTCAAAAGTTTATTTTTATAGAAAATTTTGTAAGTATCTTTACATAATAACAGTAAAAACTACCATTTTTGGTACGAACTGTAGCAATCGTGGTACTTATACGTTGACGATTCAAAAGTTCGTTTTGTAAGCTCTCTCTATAAGACTTTCATAAAATGTCAACCTTCAAATTCCCAGAAGATAACGGTCATGTTTGAAGGTTAGGTTATGTGGCAGCCCGATGTATCAGGCTCACTTAGACTATTCAGTCCATTGTGATACCACAGTGGTGAACTTCTCTCTTATCACTGAGTGCTGCCCGATTCCATGTTAAGCTCAATGACAAGGGACCTCCTTTTTATAGCCGAGTCCGAACGGCGTTCCACATTCCAGTAAAACCACTTAGAGAAGCTTTGTAACCCTCAGAAATGTCACCAGCATTACTGAGGTGGGATAATCCACCGCTGAAAAACTTTTTGGTGTTCGGTCGTAGCAGGAATCGAACCCACGACCTTGTGTATGCAAGGCGGGCATGCTAACCATTGCACCACGGCGGTCATGTCTGAAACGAAGGCTTTCCTTCAACTGGGATATCCAAAACAGCTGAATTTATAAAAAATAAAAAATCAACTGTTTTTGACATTTTAGCATAGACCAAGCAGTGTCGGCACACCGTTTATGGCACTTTCTTCTGCAAATGAGTAATTTTTAATTTGTTCTTTTTTTATAAAAAAAATTGTTAAAAATTTTAAAATTATGTGCATCCACATCATTGATTTTAGTGCAAATTGACTGATTTGTATGACAATTCTCGTTCTTCAAATAGACATTGAGTCATGAGCACGCTTGTTGTTTCACAACATATCAAAATGGCTCTTTTATTAATAGTGGTGGCAAAATGCTTTTGCAACGTGGTACATTTCTCCATTACAATTGACAATCGTTATACATAGTGCTACTTAAAGGTGGGTAATAAGTTCGTAAAGTAAAACCGAAATCAAATCTGTAAAAACAAAACGAAATTGTAACTTTTTTCTCAAATTTTATTGTAACATAAATGGTCTAAAGCAACGATTGAAAAATTTTATTTTCTTTCAAATGAATTATTAAAGAAAAATTTACTTTTACTTTTACGATTACTTTTCTTGCCATTTGCTATTTTAGCGCGATAATGTGAACTTTATACCGAACTTAAGAATGAAATTTACCTGCAGGGTGTTAGTTGACAGTATATTTTTTTCGAGTAGAAGATTTTTTGTTTGGATTGAATATTCACCAAAATAATTGTAGTCGACATAATTAGTGTTGCGGCAGCAACTGTTGTGTTACGGCTGTAACACGTTGAAAAAAATTGAATTATAATAAAAACGCCAATTAACGAAATCGCACGTAGCGAATACAAAAGAATGGAGTTTTATTATCTAAAATAATAAAATGATTTTACATAAAGTATATAAAGAATGTAATAAAAAAAAAAAACTTACTTAATTCTATTTAAATCCGGCTAAAAATTTTGGCGAATCCCTGTAAATTCAGGATTACTAATACATACATACATAAATACGTAAAATAACCGGTAACGAAAATGCTACTACAAAAGTAATTCATATAGCAATCGGAAATGACGTGAATTAAAACAAAATTTTACATAAAACGTATCGTTCGACAAATCGACATTCTTCAAATTAACGACAAAAGAAAACAAAATTAACGGTTTGTATTCAAAATTCAAATTATAAAAACTCTATGAATTTTCTTCATAACACTCCGGCCCCCGTGAGTCGATCAGGGAGACTCACTACATACGTCAAGAACAGCAAGTCGGGATGCAGGACGCCTCAAATGTCCAACAGATGTTCTCACCAACGCTGATCGCACTTGCCCATCCGCAGCTGGAAAAGTTCTCACAACCACACCACGTTTCCATTGCCCCCTTGCCTCATTTTCATCACAAATCACCACGACGTTGCCCACTTCCAGCGGTTTAACTCGTTTATGCCACTTTGTACGTCTGGTTAATTCTGGAAGGTATTCCAGCACCCATCTTTTCCAGAAAGTTTGTTTTATTTGTTGCAAAATATGCCATTGTTTTCTAAGAACGACCTTTTCACCTACCGCTGGAGTTTGTACTATGTTGGGACACCCAAGCAAGAAGTGGTTCGGAGTAAGTGGTTCACTATCCACACTTTCGATTGGGAGATGAGTCAGAGGTCGTGAATTAACCAAATTCTCCGCTTCAATCAATGAGCTGTTCAATGTATCGACTTGTGGACATTTCTCCTTTAGAGTGAAAGACAATACATTTTTAACTGCACGAACCATTCTTTCCCATGCGCCTCCTGCCGATGGGTCAGCCGGAACATTGAATACCCATTCTATTCCACGTTTTGTACACTCATCTGCCAATCCTGCCTCACTCAAAACAAATTCCTCCTTGCTGGCACCAATAAAGTTAGTTCCTCTGTCACTTCTTATACGAACTGGCACGCCACGTCTGTTAATGAAGTTTCGCAGGCATAAAATAACGGCGTCGGTAGACAAGTCCCTTGACAACTCAAGATGAATAGCCCGTGTAGTCATACAGGTGAAAAGTGCCACCCAGCGCTTTTCATTTCGCCGTCCTATTGATACCAAATATGGGCCTAAATAATCAATACCAGTGTAAGAAAACGGCCTGACAAAAGGACTGATGCGATCTACTGGTAGTTGTCCCATCAATGGAGGCATGGCTACAGCGCTTCTATTCTTGCACTCCTGGCAACTCTTCTTTACGGATCTGACCAGTTGTCTCAATGATGGCACCCAAAACTTTGTACGAACAGCTGCGCATATTGATTCCTGGTTTTGGTGTCGAAAATCATTATGATACTGATTAACAATAATTCTCGTAATTACATGGCTCTTAGGCAATATAATTGGCTGCTTTGTGGGCTCTTCAACACAACGTGCATTGTTAATACGACCAGAAATCCTTATAAGTCCGTCCTCTCCCAAAAAAGGACTCAACTTATAAATATGACTTTTCGAATTAACGGTTCCTTCTGACAGCAAAATATCGTATTCTGATTTGAAATCTTCTTGTTGAGCCTTTTTACACCAAAAAACCTCAGCTTCTTTAATTTCCTCAGATGTTAGATACGACGGAAGTTTTAGAGTAGACTTGTCCAGTTTCTTTCCCAGAGTCTTAAAAATTCGTGCTGCTCGTATCACCCAACAGGTCACTCTAAGTAAAGTTCTATATTTAGATCTTGACTCATATGGAATAAAATGATCAGATTCAGCGATCGATAATATAAATTTTGATCTCAATTCAGCATCACAAATTTGTTTGTCAGCATCACCCTGTGATATCGGCCAGTCACTCTCATTACATTTCAAAAAACAGGGTCCATGTAACCATCTCGATTCCTTTACTTTACCAGAAAAGAATTGAGGTCGTGTTGCATCATCTGCTGGATTTTGCAATCCTGGAACCCATCTCCATTGGCTTACTTCTGAAAATTCCAATATCTCTCCTATTCGGTGAGACACGAATTGTTTGTAAATTCGGCTGTCCGACTGAATCCATTTAATCACTGTCTTAGAATCTGACCAAAATACTATTCTGTTAGGTTTTACATCGTGACTAGAAATTATTGCTTCTTTTAACCGGACTCCTAGAACTCCAGCCTGTAATTCTAGCCGAGGTATCGAAAGGGGCTTCAGTGGGGCACATCTCGATTTTCCGGCTATAAATACAACTTTAATATTGTCATTATGGCTTATTCTCCAATACCCGACTGCAGCAAATGCCAACTCGCTTGCATCCGCAAAAATATGCAATTCAATTGAGGCTGACAAATCTGAAAATGCTTTATCATAGCATCTAGGAAATTTGAAATCTTTCACATTCTGGAGCTCTATATACCACGCACGCCACTTCTGATAAAGTTCATCAGGAATAGGACTATTCCAGTCCACATTGTAATTCCATATTTCCTGAAGTATCAATTTTGACCTTATGACAACATTGGCCAGAAACCCAAATGGGTCAAAAATTGACATAACCATACTAAGGACTTGGCTTTTTGTTGGTTTCTGTTTACCATCACGAACAGCTTCAGGAATATGAGAAAATTTCAATATAAAACGAAATGTGTCATCTTCAGGAGACCAAAATAGACCCAGGACCTTTTCGGCGTTATTCTCGCTCTTACAAAGATCTTTTAGCTCACAGGCGACATCTACATCTTGTAAGGCACAACACAAATCCGTTGAGTTTGATATGAAGCCTCTGAGCTCAAAGCCTGCCTCTCTTTGAATGTTTAAGACATTTTTGGTTACAGTAATACCCTCCTCAATTGTGTCAAAGCTATCTACGTAGTCATCGACGTAGTGACAATCCACTATAGCACGATATGCTCTAGCATCAGTCTTCTCATACCTCTTTGCATTCAAATTCTTCACGTATTGAGCAGAGCATGGTGAACACACTGAACCAAATATCATGGCCTGCATCACAAAAATATCCGGAGGTTTATCGCTCTCACCCGATCGCCACAAAAACCTTTGTGCCTGCTGATCCTGTTCACGAATTCGCACTCTATGAAACATTTCTCTAATGTCTCCACATATTCCATATTTTCTTTGGCGAAATTTAAATAAAATTGATAAAAGTGGTTTTGGCTGGTATTCGGCCGGCCCTTTCAGCAACCTCGTATTAAATGATTCATCTTCTACTCTTGCGGCAGCATCAAATACTAACCTCCGTTTATTCCCTTTGTTGACGTTGACCACAACAAAATGTGGCAAATACCATGTTCGGTCGGTGTTGATAGAAACTTCGGCTGGCTCAAGTTTTCTGGCATACCCTTTCAAAACGTATTCCTCAATTTTATTGTTGTACCACTCAGCCAATTCTTTGTCTTTTTTCATTTTCAGTTCTACGTTTTGAAGTCTCTTAAAGGCAGCGTAATAAGTTTTCTTATGTTCAAATATATCCTGCTTCCATAGCAGACCAGTTTCATATTGGTTTCCAATTCTTTTTGTTGTGCTCACAAGGATATTTGCAGCCCTTTTATCAGCTTCGGCCATAACCGGTTCTGCTGCATTCATACCAAAGCTTTCCAAAGAAAAATAATTTGAAATGTGCTGCTTTATATCGTCCAAAACATTGTATTCAATAACAAAAACACTGTGCTCATAGACCTCTTCATTTGAACCAAACAAGATATTTCCTAAGTTCGTCATATGAACTGAAAAGTTTTCATCTAAATTAATCACTTGGTGTGGACGAACTAATTTTATATGTGGCAGGCCAATTAAAAGCTTCGGTGTGACACCTACATAATCCTCAATAAATACTTTCTGCAGCTGAGGAAACCTTTTCTTAAACTTATCAAGTTGTAAACTCTGTGGCGGCAGCTTCAAATTTGATGTTGTTCTAACGTTTCTCAGTTGGAAACAATTACCCCTTTCAGATGTACCACCTATTTCCAAATTTATTGTCATTGACGTTTCGATAGATTTTCTACCGCCTATCCATCCAAGTGTCAAATTATTTTTTGGTCCATGGAACCCTAGTTCCTTAGCTACGTCCTCTTCCAAAAGTGAAACTTTAGACCCATCATCAATAAATGCCATTATCTGTTGTGTACCTTTTGGTCCCTTTAAAGTTACAGGCAGAAACTTAAACAATGATTTTATATTTAAATCGTTATCGATTATAGTGCTTACAGAACTTTCATCGATATCAACTACATTCAAAGTAATCGATTCTGTATGATCCCTAGCCGACTCATTCGTTTGTTTATTTTTATTAACTTCGGCAGTGTTTACATTTTTATTTTCATGGAGTAAACGATTATGAAATTTAAGACAATTAGAAATGCCACATTGGCGACGATTGGTACATTTAAATGCTGTGTGCCCTGTTTTCATACAACAAAAACAAAGGTGATTGTCTTTTACGATTTTCCATCGTTCTGCTGTCGCTGCATTCTTGAATTTGGAACATTGACTTAAATGGTGGTTGTTTTGGCAATTAACACAACTTGTCTGTGGACGATCATCAGTGGCGATTACAAAAGATTGTTTTGTCCTAGCACGTATATTCTTTGAAAAGTCCTCAGTGCTTCCATCAGTTTCTACTGCTAACGAAATATATGTGGCAACGTTTTGGAGCCATTCGCTAAATTGCCGCACACTTGGATATTGGTCTAAATTACACATTGAGTATTTCACCCACTCCTCTCGTTTTGTCAACGGCAACTTGTTGACAAGTTCATCCACAAGTGTCGGATTGCAAAGATGTGGTGTAGCGCCGGCATTTTCCAAAAACATTGTAAGATTTGAAACCATCGTAGAAAAATTTATAATGTCTGAGATTTTTCTTCCAGAAATAGCAGGAAAGCCTCTTACTTTAGCTATTTGGCTTCGGATAATAATGTGTGGCCGTCCATAGTGGAATTCCAAAGTTTTCATTATTTGTTCAACACTCTCAGGATGAATAAGATATGCTTCCACTTTGGATCTAGCATCTCCTTTTAAAGATTTTTGTAAACGAAATAAATTTTCTAGATTTGAGTATCCGTAGTATTGTGTTGTTTCATTATATGACACAGAAAACATTGGCCATTGCTCAGGCTGGCCGTTGAACTCTGGCAGGTCAAAAAGTTTTCGGAATGGCTGGTAATCTTGGCGAGGCATTGTCCAGTTCGTAGCAGCCGTCGTGCTTACAGGGCGTGTTGTTGACGATGTTGGGCATGTTGTTGTGTTTGTCTGCGAATGGTTGATCGGCATGTATGGCGAATAATTATACATTTGATTTGTCTGTGATGGCACAGTCGTTGTTGTGTGAGGTGGCATGAGTATAGATTGGGCTATGTGATTAAAAGGTGGCGTTTGCGTACTTAAGGGCACATATTGTCGTGGCATTTGTACATTAGAATAATAAGGCATATACGAGGATGGCAAAGAAAATGGTGAAATACTTATCTTATTATTATCAGGCGGCAACGCATGTACATAACTACTGTCCGTAGTAGTGGCAGGTATGGCGACATTATTCGGCAAATTCTCGGTTGTTCCAGTGGGCAACTGGTGGGCATAGGCTTGTTGATGTGGTTGTGACGTGGCAGTAGTCATGGTGAGCATTTTAAATGATTCCTTCAGCGTACGAATCTCCTCCTTTAACTCGGCAACCAAATCAACCTGAATGATAGTTTTTTCGTTTTCGTTGTCTGATGATCCGGTGGCTCCGGAGGCATCTTCATCAGGATTCGGCAAAGTTATCATCTTAGTATTCGTCGACATCTTTTCTCTCAAACGAGAACTTCGGCGGGGCATTAAATCAAAAACGAAATTCTTGCCATAGGGGCATAGAATTAAATAATAAAAAATGTTGCGGCAGCAACTGTTGTGTTACGGCTGTAACACGTTGAAAAAAATTGAATTATAATAAAAACGCCAATTAACGAAATCGCACGTAGCGAATACAAAAGAATGGAGTTTTATTATCTAAAATAATAAAATGATTTTACATAAAGTATATAAAGAATGTAATAAAAAAAAAAAACTTACTTAATTCTATTTAAATCCGGCTAAAAATTTTGGCGAATCCCTGTAAATTCAGGATTACTAATACATACATACATAAATACGTAAAATAACCGGTAACGAAAATGCTACTACAAAAGTAATTCATATAGCAATCGGAAATGACGTGAATTAAAACAAAATTTTACATAAAACGTATCGTTCGACAAATCGACATTCTTCAAATTAACGACAAAAGAAAACAAAATTAACGGTTTGTATTCAAAATTCAAATTATAAAAACTCTATGAATTTTCTTCATAACAATTAGGGAATGAGGATATTGTTAAAAGATAAACTTTGTCCATGGGAAATACAACTATGTATGTATTTAAAGAATCACTCAATTGAAAACATTTTACATTTACCGATAAATCGTTTTGTTTACATTCGTCATTTACCATTTCCGTTCCATTACCTTTAACCAAATTCTATTCTCAGAGAATTTTATGAAATTTCTCTAAACTACCACTATTCTACGAGAGAAGTAAAGGAACACAACTACTAATACTAAAATGAAAAAAAAAAAAAACTTGGTAGCATTGTCCACGCTATTATATCTGGTACCACTGCAATGTGTGTTGGTAATTTTCAGTGAATGTCGATTTAGTAAATTGTATTCAGGAAAGTTTATATTAAAAACAATTGTTGTTAGTCGCCACCATTGGAACGCTAGCAACTTAAAAAGTGTTTCAGTGAAAGGTAATGGTGTCTTTGGAACTCTAGGAATAACCAACAGAGAACGCTGCACGGTGATACTGGATTTATCGGCTTGTCTGAACGGCATCAAGTGTGTAACATAACTTAGGGTATGGTCAAATTTCTTTCCAAGAGTATACAAACAAAACGAAAAGCTTCTGTTTTATCTACTATGGTCCCATCTCCTTCTATATATGATCACCTGAACAACTCCCACTTAATATAATACCCACTACAACCTACCAACCACCACCACCACCACAAAAGTTCTCCACCTGTATAAACACAACAAAACACACTCCAATTCCTATTTTTTTGGTATTTTGGTTTTTCTGCTCTTTGGTTTCTTTGGTTTATTTTATCATCAATAATTGTAAAAATAAAAAAGGTTTTGGGCATTTAGAAATTTTATAATTCCTGCACAACAACAATGTCAGATATTTTTAATAGTTTTGATAGTAACGGTGCAGGTGGTGACGATTCTCAGGACATACTGATGGCATCACCATCTCAGAGCAGCCCTATGGCAAATAATTCGAATTCGAACTCAGCTGGAGTGATAAATTCATCACAGACAGTAACAAATAATACAACAGCTGCCACTTCGGGCAGTAGTAATACAATAAATTCGAATGCAAAATCCTCTTCAGGTGCAGAAAGTCAGCCGGTAAGAGTTATAAATACCTTAATCAAATAAAACGACTTATGTCCCACTTATTGTATTCTTCAGATATTGACAAAACCCCGTCTTTTGGAATTAGTAAGAGAAGTTGATACCACAGCGCAACTAGATGAAGATGTAGAAGAGTTGCTATTACAAATTGCTGATGATTTTGTCGAGGATGCTGTCAAGGCCACATGTGCTTTTGCCAAACATCGTAAAGTATCAAAAGTCGAGGTTCGTGATGTCCAATTACATTTAGAGCGTAAATGGAATATGTGGATTCCTGGATTTGGCACAGATGAATTGAGACCATATAAGCGTGCTGCCATAACAGAAGCCCACAAACAACGTTTGGCATTGATAAGAAAAACTATTAAGAAATATTGAATTATTATCATTTAAAACTGCCTCAATGTTCAAGGAATGGTAGAATACTTCTTTTAGATTATAAGAAACTAGATATAACATCAGATAGAACTTATAATAATAACAATAATCAATTTTATAAAAAAAAAATCGCACAATGCATTTAAAATATTTTCGTACAAGGAATGATATGGAATTATTGTTTCCTAACCCTTTCGGGGTTTTTATACCATATGGGTGTTATTGATACCCGTTTTAATGAGAAATCCTTCAAATGTTAAATAATTATTTCAAGCTTTTTGTTATACAACTACAATTATAATGAAAATTTGATTGGTAGACCCTGAATAATTTATGTTTCATAGAGAGGGGAAAAATAAGAACCGAAAAGTTAACATTTCATTTAACAAAATTGTAATATGGGGATTCAACTCAATCATATAGGAATATAGAATAAAGTAGACTGTGAGTGGATTCGTAAAGGGTACAAAGTCCCGTAGATCTTGAAATTGAATCAATCAGCAATATGAAAACATCAATCACAGAATTAACTAGCACTAAAAATTACTCTTGATTGAGGAATTAGTTGATTTCTTTGACTCTTTCAATTGGATCAATTAAAAATTTAATTGATGTTGGTCACGAAACAATAATTTATTTTTTAATTGTAGCATTCAGTCATTTATAGTATTTTATTTATTTACTTAAATTTAATTTACCTTAATGGTGGGTATTAACTAAATTCGAGTTTCGCTGCTTAAATAAAAAAATCTGTGAAAGCAGAATAACAAATTATTATTATGGCAAATTATTATTATAACTTGGTGGGGAATGATCCCAAGCACCAATGAAAAAGGTCTATTTTCTTTAAAATATATTAGTAAAGATAAATAACCGTGATAAAATGGCTATATTAGCGCCATATCACAATGGACTGAATAGTCTAAGTGACCCTGGTACATCGGGCTGCCACCTAACCTACATTAGCGCCATAATGGCAACTTAATACCGGCTTTTATTTGAAAAAAGAGGTTATACTTTCTTATGAAATTTCTTCTTTGGGTATGAGTCGAAATT
The DNA here is from genome assembly GCF_050003625.1 of Haematobia irritans. NCBI lineage: Eukaryota > Metazoa > Arthropoda > Insecta > Diptera > Muscidae > Haematobia > Haematobia irritans. The sequence goes on from NC_134397.1 coordinate 48,893,296, forward strand.
AGTGAACCAATTAATTCTATGACTATATACAAACTAATTAATTCCGAACACAAGTTTCAATAATATTTTTAATTTAAATTATTTAATCTACAAAGTGATATAATTAATGTTTCAATAGAAAACTTTACATTTTAATTGGAAATATTTTGCGTCCTAGAGCGAAAAGGAGGTTAATTCTTTATCACCTCCAAAAAATTGAAAAATCGAAAAGGAGGTTAATTCGTGATCACCTCCAAAAAAATTGAAAAATCCATCCAAATCCTAAAAAAATTGAAATTTTTTATGAAAAACTTCTTTTGGTCATATCTCTTTAAATGTGCGCCCTAGAGCAAAAAGGAGGTTAATTCGTGATCACCTCCAAAAAATCGAAAAATCCATCCAAAGTCTAAAAAATTCAATTTTTTATATGAAAAACTTCTTTTGGCCATATCTCCTTAAATATGCTTCGTAGAGCGAAAAGGAGGTTAATTCGTGATCACCTCCAAAAAAATTGAAAAATGCATCCATATCCTAAAAAAATTGTAATTTTTATATGAAAAACTTCTTTTGGCCATATCTCCTTAATTATGCTTCGTAGAGCGAAAAGGAGGTTAATTCGTGATCACCTCCAAACAAATTGAAAAATCCATCCAAATCCGAACAAAATTGAAATTTTTATATGAAAAACTTCTTTTGGCCATATCTCCTTAAATATGCGTCGTAGAGCGAAAAGGAGGTTAATTCGTGATCACCTCCAAAAAATTGAAAAATCCATCTAAATCCTAAAAAAATTGAAATTTTTATATGAAAAATTTCTTTTGGCCATATCTCCTTAAATATGCGTCCTAGATTAATTCGTGATCACCTACAAAAAAGTGAAAAATCCATCCAAAGCCTAAAATAATCAAATTTTTATATTTTGTTTTGGCCATATCTCCTTAAATATGCATCCTAGAGCGAAACGGAGGTTAATTCTTCGTGATCACCTCCAAAGAATTGAAAAATTCATCCAAATCCTAAAAAAATTGAAATTTTTATATGAAAAACTTCTTTTGGCCATATCTCCTTAAATATGCGTCCTATAGCGAAAAGGAGGTTAATTCGTGATCACCTCCAAAAAATTGAAAAATTCACCGAAATCCTAAAAAAATTAAATTTTTATATGAAAAACTTCGTTTGGCCATATCTCCTTAAATATGCGTCCTAGAGCGAAAAGAAGGTTAACTCGTGATCACCTCTAAAAAAGTGAAAAATTCATCCAAATCCTAAAAAAATTGAAATTTTTATATGAGAAACTTCTTTTGGCCATATCTCCTAAACTAAGCGTCCTAGAGCGAAAAGGAGTTGATTCGTGATCAATTCAAAAAAATTGAAAAATCCATCCAAATCCTAAAAAAATTGAAATTTTGATATGAAAAACTTCGTTTGGCCATATCTCCTTAAATATGCGTCCTAGAGCGAAAAGGAGGTTAATTCGTGATCACCTTAAAAAAATTGAAAAGTCCATCCAAATCCTAAAAAAATTGAAATTTTTATATGAAACACTTCTTTTGGCCATATCTCCTAAACTAAGCGTCCTAGAGCGAAAAGGAGGTTAATTCGTGAATACCTCCAAAAAATTGAAAAATCCATCCAAATCCTAAAAAAAATGAAATTTTTATATGAAAAACTGCTTTTGGCCATATCTCCTTAAATATGCGTCCTAGAGCGAAAAGGAGGTTAATTCGTGATCACCTCTAAAAAAGTGAAAAATGCATCCAAATCCTAAAAAAATTGAAATTTTTATATGAGAAACTTCTTTTGGCCATATCTCCTTAAATATGCGTCGTAGAGCGAAAAGGAGGTTAATTCGTGAATACCTCCAAAAAATTGAAAAATCCATCCAAATCCTAAAAAAAATGAAATTTTTATATGAAAAACTGCTTTTGGCCATATCTCCTTAAATATGCGTCCTAGAGCGAAAAGGAGGTTAATTCGTGATCACCTCTAAAAAAGTGAAAAATGCATCCAAATCCTAAAAAAATTGAAATTTTTATATGAGAAACTTCTTTTGGCCATATCTCCTAAACTAAGCGTCCTAGACCGAAAAGGAGGTTAATTCGAGATCAACTCCAAAAAATTGAAAAATCCATCCAAATCCTAAAAAAATTTAAATATTTATATGAAAAACTTCTTTTGGCCATATCTCCTTAAATATGCGTCGTAGAGCGAAAAGGAGGTTAATTCGTGATCAACTCCAAAAAATTTAAAAATCCATCCACATCCTAAAAAATTGAAATTTTTATATGAAAAACTTATTTTGGCCATATCTCCTTAAATATGCGTCGTAGAGCGAAAAGGAGGTTAATTCGTGATCACCTCCAAAAAATTGAAAAATCCATCCAAATCCTAAAAAAATTGAAATTTTTATATGAAAAACTTCTTTTGGCCATATCTCCTTAAATATGCGTCCTAGAGCGAAAAGGAGGTTAATTCGTGATCACCTCCAACAAAGTGAAAAATTCATCCAAATTCTAAAAAAAATTAAATTTTTATATGAAAAACTTCTTTTGGCCATATCTCCTTAAATATGCGTTCTAGAGCGAAAAAGAGGTTAATTTGTTATCACCTCCAAAAAATTGAAAAATTCATCCAAATCCTAAAAAAATTGAAATTTTTATATGAAAAATTTCTTTTGGGCATATCTCCTTAAATATGCGTCCTAGAGCGAAAAGGAGGTTAATTCGTGATCACCTCCAAAAAATTGAAAAATCCATCCAAATCCTAAAAAAATTGAAATTTTTATATGAAAAATTTCTTTTGGCCAATCTCCTTAAATATGCGTCCTAGAGCGAAAAGGAGGTTAATTCGTGATCACCTCCAAAAACGTGAAAAATCCATCCAAATCCTAAAAAAATGTAAATTTTTTATATGAAAAAATTCGTTTGGCCATATCTCCCAGAGCAAAAATGATGTTAATTTGTGATCACTTCCAAAAAATTGAAAACTCCATCCAAATTAAAAAAAAATTTAATTTTTATATGAAAAACTTCTTTTGGCCATATCTCCTAAACTAAGCGTCCTAGAGCGAAAAGGAGGTTAATTCGTGATCACCTCCAAAAAATTGAAAAATCCATCCAAATCCTAAAAAAATTGAAATTTTGATATGAAAAACTTCGTTTGGCTATATCTCCTTAAATATGCATCCTAGAGCGAAAAGGAGGTTAATTCGTGATCACCTCCAACAAAGTGAAAAATCCATCCAAATGCTAAAAACCTTGAAATTTTGATATGAAAAACTTTATTTTGCCATATCTCCTAAACTAAGCGTCCTAGAGCGAAAAGGAGGTTAAAATCCATCCAAATCGGGAAAAATGGAATTTTTATATGAAAAACTTCTTTTGGTCATATCTCCTTAAATATGCGCCCTAGAGCGAAAAGGAGGTTAATTCGTAATCACCTCCAAAAAATTGAAAAATCCATCCAAATCCTAAAAAATTGAAATTTTTATATGAAACACTTCTTTTGGCCATATCTCCTAAACTAAGCGAAAAGGAGGTTAATTCGTGAATTCAATTCACAAAAATTGAAAAATCCGTCGAAATCCTAAAAAAATATGAATTTTCATATGAAAAACTTATTTTGGCCAATTCAGTGCAACGGCTGTCGAAATGGTGGACATCTGTCCTATGACAAGCCCATGTTGAATTCATCGCTTCTGGGCCAATTTGCCACCACTTCCGGATCCAAAAATAACATTTTTATTACTTTTTTGGCGACGCTTTTTTACTGGGATGTCTTTATTTTAAAGAAGCAGTTTCTTTGGCTCGGAATCAATACACGCACACAAAAATTTTTAATTGAAATGTCTTCAATTACGAAAATTATAGTATCAATCCCAGTTAGTTTAGGTTAGGTGGCAGCCCGACGTATCAGGCTCACTTAGACTATTCAGTCCATTGTGTCCACATTGGTGAACTTCTCACATCAATCACAGTTTAATTGGACATTAAAAAATACTTGATTAAAAAAATAATTGATTTCATTAGCAAATTTCAATTAATTTTTTAATTAATTCAATTAAATATTTAATTCATGTTGACTGAAAAACTCAATAAATTTTTTCATTAAAAACATAATTTTTTCATTAAAAACATAACTGACTTACGGCCATTTTCATGTAGCTCTGCCAATTAACAGAAAGTAAATTGCAAATATCTTCTCTCCAGTTAACTTTAATTGAAAAATTTTCGTCAGTTAAGTTCCTAACTGGCATATGGAATATATATGCAAGATGACAATTTCGTCCATAATACAGTTCAAAAGTTGGTTAGTTAACGGAACACTAACGGAGCTTTATGAAAATGGGGGTAAGTGTTTTTAGTTTGATTAAAAAATTAATTAGTCTTCCGAATTTTATTAAAAAGTTAATTATATCAATTAATTTACTTTTTTATTAAAAGAAAATTTTTAATCTTTGTTTTAAAAAATATTTTTTATTAAATTTAGGACAAAATTTTTAGAAATTTGCTACCCACCGTCAGGATCGTATGTTTTTGAATAAAGGCAAATTTTCCTTAGAGTAACGGAAAAAATGTTTAATTAAAACAAGTATATGCAGCAGTAAGTTCGTCCGGGCCGAATCTTAATGAATCAAATATAATAGTTTCCGCCGAAAACTCTTAGTCGTAGCGGGTTATTTGATAATGTATAGAATTTCAGGAGGTTTGATCAGATATTCTCCGAAGCAGATCAGTTCAACCAGTTCCCGAAGAGAAATTTGAAGATACTACCTATGATGACTAGACCAGATTCTGGATTTGTGAGAACCATTTTTGGTTGAGTTTTGTGTAAGTGTGCAAGAAATATGAGGAAATGACGCCTTGATTTGAAATCTAAAATCTGAAGATTTATACCCTTATTATTAAAATGATTACGAGAAGTACGATCGGTCTATATGGAGTAGAGGTGTGCACGTGAGTAATAGTTTACTCACGCCCACGCACACTCACAACTGAAAAATCATACTTACGCACGATATTTTTTGATAGGACTCACGCACACTCACGAAAAGAAAATTTGTAATCACGCTCACTTAGTGAGTCACGGTATTTTTCGTGAGTCACGACTATTTCGTGTCACGTGCACACCTCTAATATGGAGGCAAGAAGCCCAACAAGTAAACTCAGAAGCCCTAGAAACCTAAGAAGTAAACTCAGGAGATCAGTCCATACGATCGTATGGGGGCTATAGCAAACCCTAGACCGATACACACCATATTCGGCACACCTATTTACGGTCCTAAAATACCTCTAGATTTCAAATTTCAGGCAAATTGGATTGAAAATGCGGTTTCTAGAAGCCCTATAAATAAACTCTGGAGATCGGTCTATATGGGGTCTATACCAAAACATGGCCCGATAGACACTATTACATTATATAGTCGGAAAGTGATATTGCGATATGTTACAAACGGAATAACATAATAAAATTTTGAAAAAAAATTCTATAGAAATAAAATTTTGACAAAATTTTCTATAGAAATAAAATTTTCATAAAAATTTCTATAGAAACAACATTTTGAAAAAAATTTCTAGTTAAATAAAAATTTGGTAGATTATTTTTTGGCGATATGGACAAATTTTTGTGTGATTGGCAATCGGCTACATATAACTATAGACCAATATGGACCAATTTTTGCATGGTTGTTAGAGATTTGCTTCTCTTGAGGCTCCGAAACCCAAATCTGGGGATCGGTTTATATGGGGGCTATATATAATTATAGACCGATGTGGACCAATTTTTGCATGGTTGTTATAGACCATATACCAACACCATGTACCAAATTTCAGCCGGATCGGATGAATCTTCTTCTCTTTGAGGCTCCGCAAGCCAAATCTGGGGATCGGTTTATTTGGGGGTTATATATAATTATGGACCGATGTGGCCTAATTTTTGCATGGTTGTTAGAGACCGTATACTAACACCATGTACCAAATTTCAGCCGGATCGGATGAAATTTGCTTGTCTTTGAGGCTCCGCAAGCCAAATATGGGGATCGGTTTATATGGGTCATTTGCAATAGCATCCGACCTACAGCAATAACAAATTAAATAAAAAAACAAATTAAATAAAAAATTAAAATAAAAATAAAAAAAAAATAAATATATCGATGTGTTACAAACGGAATGACAAAGCTAATATACCTCCCATCCTATGGTGGAGGGTATAAAAAGATTAAAATATGGACTAAGACCTATTTCGAGGATTTTAAAGTGTTTTTTGAAATTAAGAAAACAATTCCGTTATAATTTGCATTTTTAAACTGTTATTTGTTTATATGTCAATAGCTTTATTAATATATCGCAAAAAGAGAATGAAAATTCCATAAATCCTGTATACTAATTTTAATTTAATTGATTCTATATTTAAAGCCAGAAATGTCGCTAAAAAATGTCTTTATTTTAAAGATGCCACATCATCGGAATCATTACCAAAATCCTTAAGGGAATGTCAAAATCTTTGGCTCCCAGTAAACTTTTTTTTTGAGTGTAGGTTTATATTAGAATATGTAAACCAGAGTTTGCAAAGAAAATTCTACTATTCAATTCTCTCAAAAATATAAATTGACTTCAATGACCATTCGGTTAAAATAGTTTGGTTCTCTTCGTAATTTTTGTTTTCTGAATAAACATGTCGATAGTGTAGATTACGAATTGAGGCAATATTCTTATGCCATTCCAAATTCCCAAAGAAATTTCTCAACCTATAATAGGAAATGTTTCAAACACAAAAAAAATACCTGACAGAAACATTCAATGCCTTTTGACTGTTTACAAAATATTTCGAACTTAATCTAATCTCAATAGATTTTATTAGATCTTATCGATGTACATAATAGTTTCGACAAACAGTTCTCATTGAGTTAAAAAAAACTAAATCAATAAAGGGTTACCATTATTATTTCCTTTTAGTTTTCACAATATTTCTTATATATAAACTTATGCACTTCTTCATGTTAAATAAATGGATTATTGAATGGATAGATGGGTGGTGGTGGCGATGGTGTTGATGACATAGATAACAAAAAAATGGATCATAAATTTCAAGAACCTGGTATACAAGGTGTATTCCTTCCATCAAAAAAAAAAACACACACACACACAAACATAGAAACCAAAAACAAAAATATAAGCTAGAGTTTCTTTTAAAGGAAATTTTGATTATTGCCATGACAAATACGAGAAACTACACATGTTTGCCCATACCATACATATGTTCCACGTTTTCCATCATATAAACTGCTGTATATAATATGCTACTAGTAAATTTCTTGGTATGATATAGAACCAGATAAGAAACAATAGAAAAACCAAATTTTGTTTTTAGCATACCAAAAAACTAAATTATCAAAATCTATGTAGGTCATTTGGACTGATTGGGAAAAAATTAGAATTTTTGTTAACTTATTTTAGTTAGGTTTAGTTATCAACTAAAATTGAATTCTCATAGAAACAGCAGACAAGTTTGTTGAAATACCAAGATGTTGGCTAAAATATCAATCATGCATTATTGTCTGCCATAATAGTGCCAATAATTTAATTTAGCTAAAATAAATGAAAAAAAAAAGAATTTTTTCCAACTTTGGAATATTAACCACAATCAAAAGGTTAATATTTTTTAATGTAATATTGCATATATTGCCTAGCCATTTAACCAGGGGGCTATAGTCCCCCTATCTGTACTACAGCAACAATATATAATGGAAAATCATATATAGGTTTTCACATTCTAGGGGGATTAATTTTTTTCTGGTGGGGGCTAAGCCCTTCCCCCCAGAGGCCTTACTACGCTTATGCGCCTAGCTCCACTGGAGTATATGCTACTCCACCAGCACCAACAGAATGTCACGACTGTGTATGTATGCTATTCCACCAGCACTACCAGAATGTCACGACTGCCCTTTTTGGAAAAGAAATTTGAAACTCCCCCTCCCAAGGAGGAGATCTATCACCTATTCTTTGGTATGTTGCTATAAACAACCTTCTGATATCCTTAGAAAAAGAAAGAATAAAAGTGGTGGCAAAAGCAAATGATGTGGCATTAGCAGTCCGGGAAAAATTCCCATCTACTATTGCAGATATCCGGATGACTGATAAATGGGAGAAAGTGTATGGTCTGAGGATTAAATCCTGCAAAGACAGAACTAGTCATGTACTGCAAATAATTCAAAATTAATTAATTGTAGAAAATACCCCAGAGTTATATTGGACAGCCCGATGAATTTTAAGGGATTAAAGATCAAAAACACATATTAACCATTGCAAATCTTTTTATACCCTTCACCACTACTGTGGTACAGTGTATAATAAGTTTGTGCATTTGTATGTAACGCCAAGAAATAGTGGTCATAGACCCATCTTTTAGTATACCGATCGGCTTAGAATTAAATTCAGAGTCGATTTAGTGATGTCCGTCTGTCTGTCTGTCCGTCCGTCTGTCTGTATATGTAATTTTGTGCACAAAGTACAGCTCGCAATTTAAGTCCGATCGTCCTCAAATTTGGCATAGGGCCGTTTCTTGGGACAGAGACAGTCGCTATTGGGTTTGGAAAAAATGGGTTCAGATTTAGATATAGCTGCCATATATATTTATCCCCGATTTGGTAATAATTAGCGTGTTTATCTACTGATTTTCTTGAAATACCGTACATCCAAATATTTTATGTATCTCGAAAATCTTGCAAAATATCAGCCAAATCGGTTCAGATTTAGATATAGCTCCCATATATATCTTTCGTCCGATTTAGACTCATATGACCACAGAGGCCAAAGTTTACTACCGATCTTCGTGAAATTTTGCACAGAGGGTACAATTGACATTCTACCAATGCGTGGTAAATTTGATTGAAATCGGTTCAAATTTAGATATAGCTCCCATATATATCTTTCGTCCGATTTGAACTTATATGGCCACAAAAGCCAGAGTTTTGCCGTGATTTGTTTCAAATTTTGTACAAGGGGTACGTTTAATAGTATAAATTTTGTTAAAATCGGTTCAGATTTAGATATAGCTCACATATATATCTTTCGCCCGATTTGGACTTATATGGTCTCAAAAGCCAGAGTTTTGCCGTGACTTACTACAAATTTTGCACGAGCGGTACTTTTAACGATACTATTGTATGTGCCAAATATGGTCAAAATCGATTCAGATTTAGATATAGCTCCCATACATACCTTTCGTCCGATTTGAACTTATATGGCCTCAAAATCCAGGGTTTTGCAGTGATTTGCTTCAAATTACGTTTAGTAGTATCGGTAATTGTGCCAAATTTGGTTCAAATAGGTTCAGATTTAGATATGGCTCCCATATATATCTTCCGTCCGATTTGCACTCATATGACCAGGGGCGCCAAAGTTATACTCCCATTTACGTGAAATTCCGCATAGATAGCAGAATTATTATTCTAACTAGACATGTCAAATTTAGTCAAAATCGGTTCAGATTATATATAGCCCCCATATATACGTACACCAGAGTTGGGGAAATATGGTAGACTGTCACACATTTTAGACCCATTTTCAATGGAAGTTTCCTCCAATTAACTGGATAGCGTTAGCCGATTTAAATTTTAATTCTAGAGATTTTGTAGAAGTAAAAAAATTGTCTCCTTTATATAGCTTTCAGAAAATGTGAAGTAGTTGAGATGGTACCACAAATTTTGGCCTACATAGGGGTGAAAGGTATAATATAGTCGGCCTCGCCCGACTTTAGACTTTACTTACTTGTTTTTTGGTTTTTCAAAATATTTCCCATTAAGATCTATACACTTTTGCATGTGTGGCATGTAAAGTATCTCCAAGGGAGCCACCGCGGTGCAATGGTTAGCATGCCCGCCTTGCATACACAAGGTCGTGGGTTCGATTCCTGCTTCGACCGAACACCAAAAAGTTTTTCAGCGGTGGATTATCCCACCTCAGTAACAGGTTGGCTGTCTGACACATAGATGGCGTCGCTAGTATTAAATGCATATTATTTTTATATAGTACCAACCTTCAAATGATTCGTGTCAAAATTTGACGTCTGTAAGTCAATTAGTTTGTGAGATAGAGCGTCTTTTGTGAATCAACTTTTGTTATTGTGAAAAAAATGGAAAAAAGGAATTTCGTGTTTTGATAAAATACTGTTTTCTGAAGGGAAAAAATACGGTGGAAGCAAAAACTTGGCTTGATAATGAGTTTACGGACTCAGCCCCAGGGAAATCAACAATAATTGATTATTATTATGCAAAATTCAAGCGTGGTGAAATGAGCACGGAGGACGGTGAACGCAGTGGACGCCCGAAAGAGGTGGTTACCGACGAAAACCTCGAAAAAATTCACAAAATGATTTTGAATGATGGTAAAATGAAGTTGATCGAGATAGCAGAGGCCTTAAAGATATCAAAGGAACGTGTTGGTCATATCATTCATCAATATTTGGATATACGGAAGCTCTGTGCTCACATTTGACCAAAAACAACAACGTGTTGATGATTCTGAGCGGTGTTTGCAGCTGTTAACTCGTAATACACCCGAGTTTTTCCGTCGATATGTGACAATGGATGAAACATGGCTCCATCACTACACTCCTGAGTCCAATCGGCAGTCGGCTGAGTGACAGCGACCGGTGAACCGTCTCCGAAGCGTGAAAAGACTCAAAAGTCCGCTGGCAAAGTAATGGCCTCTGTTTTTTGGGATGCGCATGGAATAATTTTTATCGATCATCTTGAGAAGAGAAAACCCATCAACAGTGACTATTATATGGCGTTAATGGAGCGTTTGAAGGTCGAAATCGCGGCAAAACGGCCCCATATGTAGAAGAAAAAAGTGCTGTTCCACCAAGACAACGCACCGTGCCACAAGTCATTGAGAACAATGGCAAAAATTCATGAATTGGGCTTCGAATTGCTTCCCCACCCACCGTATTCTCTAGATCTGGCCCCCAGCGACTTTTTCTTGTTCTCAGACCTCAAAAGGATGCTCGCAGGGAAAAAATTTGGCTGCAATGAAGACGTGATCGCCGAAACTGAGGCCTATTTTGAAGCAAAACCGTAGTAGTACTACCAAAATGGTATCAAAAAATTGGAAGGTCGATATAAATGTTGTATCGCTCTTGAAGGGAACTATGTTGAATAATAAAAATGAATTTTGACAAAAAAAATGTGTTTTTCTTTGTTAGACCGAGGACTTATCAGCCAACCTGTTAATGCTGGTGAGGGTTTCAAAGCTTCTCTAAGTGGTTTCACTGCAATGTGGAACGCCGTTCGGACTCGGTTATAAAAAGGAGGTCCCTTGTCATTGAACTTAACATGGAATCGGGCAGCACTCAATGATAAGAGAGAAGTTCACCAATGTGGTATCACAATGGACTGAATAGTCTAAGTGATTGTAAGGGAAGCAGTACCAACTGCTTACAAAACAACCGAATCATTGCTGATGTTTGTGGGCGATGTCCCGATTTAGAGCAGCTTCTACAAAGCGCTGATATAATTGCTCATTTTAATAGAAGTATTGCTCAGAAGTGATATATAATCTTGAGTATAGCATTGTTGGAGTGAAGGGAAACTGCACTACCTTGCAAGCATCTATACTGTTTGAATTGTTTGCAATAAAGTAAACGAACGATCATAAACCAGTTTGATTACTCGTTTACGTTATTGCTACCGATTCATGCAGTGTGGAGGCACTGCCTACTTTATCGCATATCAAAAAGCTCAACTAAACTCTTACTGCTGAAGTATTTTTTGCTGGGTATCAACTGCTGTCAACTTTCGGACTGAGATTCGTAAATCCATGGTAGAGGTGTGTACGTGACAAGAAATTGTCGTGACTCACGCTAACGGCAACGGCGTGAGTATGCGTGAGCGTGATTAACCAACCAAATGTCGTACGTGAGCGTGAGTCACGAAAATAATATCTTCGTGAGTGTGCGTGAGTAACGAATTTCGGAAAACACTCTCACGAAAATAATCCCGCTTGCGAACATAAAATGCTTACAAGTTGAACTCATTTATAATTTTAGTGACATCCTAGGTGGTAAAAGTTTTATAACGCACTCGATTTTAACCATACTCATGTTTTCAGTCAGGTTCGAAAAACCTCGTGAGTCACGACATTTTTCGTGAGTTACGACATTTTTCGTGAGTCACGACATTTAGATTTTCGTGCGTGAGTACAAATTTTCTTTTCGTGAGTGTGCGTGAGCGTGAGTCCTACCAAAAAATATCGTGCGTGAATAAGATTTTTCCGTCGTGAGTGTGCGTGGGCAAAATATTACTCACGTGCACACCTCTAATCCATGGTTCGTTACCTGTCACGATGTCAAAGCACCTCGATCGTATCTTTGGGGCATATCATTCGACCAATCCACACGAGTCTTTTTTTGAGCGATTGACAAATTGTGTGGGATCCAATCACGGTTGCCACTCGAGCCAAAACTAATCTACCAAAATTTGGAGAAAATTTTGTTTCTACAAAAATTTCTCAAAATTTCATTTCTATAGAAAATTTTAGCAAAATTTTATTTCTACACCCTCAAAAAAAATCGCTTCTTTAACATATGTTCCAAACATATTTTGCAGGAAGCACATATATTATTGCATACTGCCGAAACATTAATATGTTTGTTTTATGTGAACATATTATATGTTTGGAAGCATTTTGAGCCAAAAATATTATATGCTTGGAAGAATTTTTCCAGAACACGATTGTGCTCATTCCCTAACATACTCGTAATTTTCACTTCCACGAAATTTTTTTGTTATTGGCACCTTTTTCTGTAATACAAATAATGTTGAAGAAATTATTCACTTTTATAAATTTTTTAAATTTTACCTTTCGCCTGCACGGAGAATCGAACCGAGGACCATACAGTTTGTAAGCCAACACACTATCCACTGGGCTACGTAGCTGTTATAGTCACCAGTAGATAATTATCGTTTTAAGTTACATTTATATAGCATAGTTTGCAGCGCCCACGAGCCCATGCAAACATAACATTATTTAACAGAAACATACATTTGTTTGCCACGTGGAGCAGTGGTTAGCATGTCTGCCTTGCATGCAAAGGGTCGTGGGTTCAATCCCTGCTCCGACCGAACATTTTTTTTGTTTTTTTTTTTAATTTACACATTTATATTTATACTATATTAAATTTTTTTAAATGAAACTTCGAAATGTGCGTTATTAAAGATTTATAGTCAGTAACAGTGCTTGATATAAACGAAATTGACTGATTTTTGGATAAAATATTATTTTTTATTGCAAAAATAACAATTTTGTAATAAAAAACTGTTTTTGGACAAAACTTTAAAATTTGGAAGGAATTCAAAAACTAACAAAAGAAGAACGTGGAGTCGAGTATAAACATACATACATAATTTTATAATATAAACATAAATTTATTTAGGAGTGAACAGTTTTTTACTAGCATTTAACACCATCGCTCTAAAATTCCTTTTATTTTTCTTTAATAAGTCATTTTAAAGAAAATAAACTTTTTAAATTGTTTTAGCTGTAAAACTCGAACTTAATGCCCGCTTTTATATTTGATGGTGTCCGTCAACTCCTCGTGGACTACTAAAGAGGAACTAAAGTTTGTTTTTTTACATTTTACTGTGTAATTTTTCACTATTTCCTCCTTATTTCATTTTACTGTCCCAACTCTAAAAAGTGATTTCTTTTAACGAACCAAGAAAAAAATTGTGCCCATAATGCCAAAATGATAAACAAAACACATGTCCACACATACATAAAATGCTGCTCTCAAGGCGAAAACATATGCTGTTTGTTTTTCAAATGTCTATTCTCTTGGTTCCGAATGTCTATTCTCTTTATTCAAATTAAATAATATTTAGGCTTAAGCATATCAAATTTTTGGCCTTATCATAAAACAGTTTTCCGAAACAACATACAAGCGGTTTCACAGAAATTTTTCTCTTTTGACTCTTTTGCTGTGTTATATTGATATCTTTCGTCAACTCTCCCGTTTTCCATCTCTATTTCTCTCTATACTCTCTCTGTCGCTTTGAATACAATATCACAACATATGTATGTTTAGTCGAAATTTGTAAATTTATATATGTTTGTATTCACACATATGATTTTTATGAAACATTCATGCCCCAAACATAATATATTCTAACATATTAACATAGATGTCCCAAACATTTAGTGTTAGTTTAGGAACATTACATGTTCGCACTTAAATATATTGTGGTTTAAAATCGTGCCCGAAACACATTTTGTTTATATCGGAACATATGAAAAACATATTTTTCTAACAGTGTATGGATTTTTTTTTTTAATTTTATTCCTATAGGAAATTCTTTCAAAAATATTTTTATAGAAATAAAATTATGACAAAATTTCTATAGAAATACATTTTTGAAAAAAATTTCTATAGAATAAAATTTTGACAAAATTTTCTATACAAATGAAATTTTGCAAAATAAGATTTTTCTGTTTGGTAAAATATTCTCTAAATTTCGGTATATTATTTTGGGCTCGAGTGGCAACCGTGAGTATATTGCCACTTACATTTTACCTAACCTAATATAGAGCAAAGATTAAACCAGAGTGGCAAGTATTGGGGACTTCTATCAAAAATTGGGGATTTTTGCTATGAATTGGAACGAAAGGCAATATTCGGCCAAGGACGAAGCCGATTTTTTAAGTACCATTTAAAAAGTTTCGAAAGCTTTTCTTTATTGAGTGGTTGTTTCGTAATGCAACAAAGTAAATCGCTATATGTTTTATTTATTATTAAATTTTATTGTTCAAAAGCAAAAATGTGGAAAATAACATTAAATTTTAAAAACAGATTAGAAATAAATTGTTCGAATTGGTTAAGTTTGTCAAGAATTATGGTTCCACGATACTTTGGCCTATTCTCCCCAAAGCGCACTGTTGAGATTACCACCACTTCCATATTTTTAGTGTTAACTTTACTCTCCAAAATGTCGCAGGCGCAAAAGTCCAACCGATTGAGATCTTGAGATTTTAGTGGCACTGTGCTATAGTCAATAAAGCAAAGAAAATGTTCTTTTTGGGTCCGGGAAAACATTGCAAAATTGGTTCAGAAGTAATGAATTTTACATGGGCTTGTCATAGGAAGAAGTCATCCTTTTTTTATTTCGCATTAATTCTTCAACTGTGATAAGTGAGGAAAACATAAGAAAACACGAAAATTTTTCTACTTGTATTTCTGCGTACAGACGTTTTGAATAACACTAGCAAATATTTCAGCGCAAATTCCACATCTGTCTAGAAATTAATCAGTACACTTTTCAAATATTTCTTGGAGATTTCCATTAGTTTTTCTACGACTACGACGAGGGCGACATTAGTTGCAATATATATCAGCCACCCTGTATATAATTTCCTAAATTTCGGATGAAGTTTCCGTTCATTACAACAAACATATACATTTAAAAAAATCTATTAAATATCTGTAGCAATGGAAGTCAAACCATGTGGCATAACTTTTAAAATACTCAACGGTGATTATATGGGGTTATAACATTCCAACATATTTTCCCTTTGGTCATACCTGCCCATTTCCATTCTCATAATGATAAGGAATTTTGATCGACGACGACTAAGAAATTGGAGCGGCTATGACTTTGGTGTACTATCTGCCACCATTCATACTACATGAATTTCTAACTACTTCTTTATAAAAGTTAAGTAGTTTTCCTCTATTACCAATACCGCTTCCATATGAATATTCCTCAAGACTATCTTATCGGGGTAGAAAGGGGTAGTAAAATGTACGAAGAAAGAAAATAACAGAATTTTATCAATATTAATAATACCAACAGCAACGATCATTGCTTAATAAATGCGATGGACAAAACTACCTGTTGACGATATCAAGAATCGATCGACCATACTGACGTCGAGGTCAGAGTTACCATTTATTTTTACAAGAATTTTTTGAGCATTCGATTTCATTTCTTTAGGACAATTTCTCAAAATTTCATTTCTATAGGAAATTTTCAAAAAGAAAATCGTTTCCATAGGAAATTTTGTCTAAACTGCATTTTGACCAAAAAATTTCATTTCTCTAGGAAATTTAGTCAAAATTTCATTTTAGGGAATTTCCTTAAAATTGCATTTCTATTTTCAAAATTTCATTTCTATAGAAACTTTTCTCAAAATTTAATTTCTTTAGGAAATTTGGTCCAAATTTTATTTCTGTACGAAATTTTCTTAACATTTCATTTCTATAGGAAATTTTGTCCAAATTTCATTTCTGTAGGAAGTTTGTCATTTCTATAGGAAATTGTGTGAAAATTAATTTAATTTCTGTAGAACATTTTCTCAAAATTTCATTTCTATAGGAAATTTGGTCCAAATTTTATTTCTGTACGAAATTTTCTTAACATTTCATTTCTATAGGAAACTTTATCCAAATTTCATTTCAATAGAAACTGTTCTCAGAATTTCATTTCTATAGGAAATTTGGTTCCAATTTCATTTCTGTACTAAATTTTCTTAACATTTCATTTCTATAGGAAACTTTCTCCAAATTTCATTTCTATAGGAAATTTTCTAAAAAATTCATTTCTATAGGACATTTTGTCCAAATTTCATTTCAGTAGGAAGTTTTCTCAAAATTTTATTTCTATAGAAAATTTTCTCAAAATTTCATTTCTATGAGAAATTTTCTCAAAATTTCATTTCTATAAGAAATTTTGTCAAAATTAATTTAATTTCTGTAGAAAATTTTCTCAATTTTCTCAAAATTTCATTTCTATAGGAAATATTCACCAAATTTAATTTCAATGAGATTTTTTTTATCAAAATTTAATTTCTATAGGAAAATTTGTCACAATTTAATCCCTATAGGAAATTTTCTTAAAATTTCATTTCTAAAGGAAATTTTGTCAAAATTAATTTAATTTCTGTAGAACATTTTCTCAAAATTTAATTTCTATAGGAAATTTGGTCCAAATTTTATTTCTGTACGAAATTTTCTTAACATTTTGTTTCTATAGGAAACTTTATCCAAATTTCATTTCAATAAAAACTGTTCTCAGAATTTCATTTCTATAGGAAATTTGGTTCAAATTTTATTTCTGTACGAAATTTTCTTAACATTTCATTTCTATAGGAAACTTTCTCCAAATTTCATTTCTATAGGAAATTTTCTAAAAATTTCATTTCTATAGGAAATTTTGTCCAAATTTAATTTCTATAGAAAATTTTGTCCAAATTTCTTTTCTGTAGGAAGTTTTCTCAAAATTTTATTTCTATAGAAAATTTTCTCAAAATTTCATTTCTATGAGAAATTTTCTCAAAATTTCATTTCTATAGGAAATTTTGTCAAAATTAATTTAATTTCTGTAGAAAATTTTCTCAAAATTTCATTTCTATAGGAAATATTCACCAAATTTCATTTCAATGAGATTTTTTTTATCAAAATTTAATTTCTATAGGAAAATTTGTCACCATTTAATCTCTATAGGAAGTTTTCTCAAAATTTTATTTCTATAGAAATTTTTCTCAAAATTTCATTTTTATAGGAAATGTTCTCAAAATTTCATTTCTATATGAAATTTTCTCAAAATTTCATTTCTATATGAAATTTTCTCAAAATTTCATTTCTATATGAAATTTTCTCAAAATTTCATTTCTATATGAAATTTTCTCAAAATTTCATTTCTATATGAAATTTTCTCAAAATTTCATTTCTATCAAAAATTTTGTCAAAATTTCATTTCTATCGAGGTCAGAGTTACCATTTATATCTACAAGAATTTTTTGAATTTGATTTCATTTCTTTAGGACATTTTCTCAAAATCTCATTTCTATAGGAAATTTTCACAAAATTTTCTTTCTATAGGAAATTAAAAAAAATCGTTTCTATTGGAAATCTTGTCTAAATTGCATTCCTATCGAAAAATTTTGTCAAAATTTAATTTCTATAGGATATTTTGTCAAAATTCCATTTCTATAAGAAATTTTGTCAAAATTTCATTTCTATAAAAAATTTTGTCAAAATGTCATTTCTATAGAAAATTTTGTCAAAATTTCATTTTAGGAAATTTCCTTAAAATTGCATTCCTATTTTCAAAATTTAATTTCTATTGAAACTTATTTCAAAACTTCATTTCTTCAGGAAATTTGGTCCAAATTTTATTTCTGTACGAAATTTTCTTAACATTTCATTTCTATAGGAAAATTTCTCCAAATTTCATTTCTATAGGAAAAATTCTCCAAATTTCATTTCTATAGGAAATTTTCTAAAAATTTAATTTCTATAGGAAATTCTGTCCAAATTTCATTTCTGTAGGAAGTTTTCTCAAAATTTTATTTCTATAGAAAATTTTGTCAAAATTTCATTTCTATTGGAAATTTTGTCAAAATTAATTTAATTTCTGTAGAAAATTTTCTTAAAATTTCAATTCTATAGGACATTTTCTCAAAATGTAATTTCTATAGGAAATTTTCACCAAATTTCTTTCTATGAGAATTTGTTTTTTTTTGTCAAAATTTAACTTCTATAGGAAAACTTGTCACCATTTAATCTCTATAGAAATTTTCTCAAAATTTCATTTCTGTAGGAAATTTTCTACAAATTTCGTTTCTATAAGAAATTTTGTCAAAATTTCATTTCTATAGGAAATTTTGTCCAAATATAATTTCTATAGGAAATTTTCTCAAAATTTTATGTGTATAGAAAATTTTTCTCAAAATTTCATTTCTATCGGAAAATTTGTCAAAATTTCATTTCTATAGGAAATTTTGTCAAAATTTCATTTCTATAGGAAATTTTGTCAAAAGTCCATTTCTATAGGAAATTTTGTCAAAATTTCATTTCTATAGGAAATTTTGTCAAAATTTCATTTCTATAGGAAATTTTGTCAAAATTTCATGTGTATAGAAAATTTTTCTCAAAATTTCATTTCTATCGGAAAATTTGTCAAAATTTCATTTCTATAGGAAATTTTGTCAAAATTTCATTTCTATAGGAAATTTTGTCAAAATTTCATTTCTATAGGAAAATTTTTCAAAATTTCATTTCTATAGGAAATTTTCACCAAATTTCATTTCTATAAGATTTTTTTTTCGTCAAAATTTAATTTCTATAGGAAATTTTGTCACCATTTAATCTCTATAGGAAATTTTATCAAAACTTTATTTCTATAGAAAAATTTCTCAAAATTTCATTTCTATAGGAAATTTTCTCAAATTTTCATTTCTATGAGAAATTTTCTCAAAATTTCATTTCTACAGATAATTTTGTCAAAATTAATTTAATTTCTGTAGAAAATTTTCTCAAGATTTCATTTCTATAGGAAGTTTTCTCAAAATTTCATTTATAGGAAATTTTCACCAAATTTCATTTCTTTGAGAAATGTTATTGTCAAAATTTTATTTTCTATAGGAAATTTTGTCCAAATTTCTTTTCTATAGGAAATTCTCTCAAAATTTCATTTCTATAGGAAATTTTCTCAAATTTTCATTTCTATGAGAAATTTTCTCAAAATTTCATTTCTATAGATAATTTTGTCAAAATTAATTTAATTTCTGTAGGAAATTTTCTCAAAATTTCATTTCTATAGGAAATTTGTACCAAATTCCATTTCTATGAGAAATTTTTTGTCAAAATTTAATTTCTGTAGAAAATTTTGTCAAAATTTTATTTCTATAGAAAATTTTGTCAAAATTCTATTTCTGTAGAAAATTTTGTCAAAATTTTATTTCTATACAAAATTTTGTCAAAATTGTATTTCTATAGAAAATTTTGTCAAAATTTTACTAATATAGAAAATTTTATTTCTATAGAAAAATTTGTCAAAATTTTATTTCTATAGATTTTTTTTGTAAATATTTTATTTCTATAGAAAATTTTGTCAAAATTTTATTTCTATAGAAATTTTTTTCAAAATTTCATTTATAGGAAATTTTCACCAAATTTCATTTCTATAGGAAATTTTCACCAAATTTCATTTCTATGAGAAATGTTTTTGTCAAAATTTAATTTCTATAGGAAAATTTGTGACCATTTAATCTCTATAGGAAATTTTCTCAAAACTTCATTTCTGTAAGAAATTTTCGAAAATTTTGTCCAAATTTCATTTCTATAGGAAATTCTACGAAAAATTTTCTAAAAATAAGAAATTTTATTAAAATTTCATTTTTATAGGATTTTGTACATTTTATTTTTATGAGAGACTTCTTCAAAATTCCAATTTTATTGAGTACTTTCCCAAAATTTCATTTCTATAGGAAATTTTCTCAAAATTTAATATCTATGGGAAATTTTCTCAAAATTTCATCTCTGTAGGAAATTTTCTCAAAATTTCATTTCTAATGGTAATTTTGTTAAAATTTCATTTCTATAGGATATTATTTTAAAATTCTATTTCTATTCATTTACGTGGGAACTCTGCGATTGATAAAGTGTTTTACTTAACTCCTTCGTTTGTCGCTAGAAAAAAAGATCTGAGTTCTTATCAATTGGTCAATAAAATACTTTGTCGCTTGATTCACTTCCCTTGACTTCGTACTCATACATATATCCGTTCTTTGACATTTCTTTTGGACAAGAATGAAGAAATCTCGATGAGTATCGATTGCATTGTGGTTGGTAATAGTGCCAGGTATGATTGTGATAGGAAAAATTCGATAATTTAAATAAACAATTTCACTAGATCCACCATCACTACCACATATTTATGTAAGTGAAGAAAAAACCATAGTGCAACCGGGAAACGATAAAGGTCTCTTAAATCCATAAATACAAATATCAATCCCAAAAACATATTCGAAACTAGAAAAACACAGATATGAATGAATGGGTGGATGGATGGTGAAGAAGCCCTATTTAAAACTCGCTCATATCTGAAATTTTGAGGTATTGACACAACTCTTCAACCATATGCATGCATGTACGCACACTCACAAGTAAATTCAGCAAATAAGCAAAACAATCCGTTCAAATGGATACGTAGAAATGAAGGAGAGACAGAGAGAGCCCGCGTAGAACATTGGCGATATCAGAGCGAATGGTGAATATAGTAAACCTACAGATAGATAACGGTTAACATATAAAAGCAATATCAGTAAAATGATTTGTCATCATTAGGTAATCGAACAGCAAAGTGTGAACTAAATTTTTTTATGTCGGTGGTGTATTGATTTTTTTCTTAAAAAAAAAATAAATTAAAGAATGATTATTGAATAGAACAATTATAAATCATGCGAAACAAGGATTATTTTATATAATGTAAAAATATGTGTATGGATTTCTCTTGAGTGTATGTGTGTGTGCGTGCGTATGTTGAAAAGGGTGCAACCGATTAAATTATTTTTCTTGGTGCTACAGGGTGAGTAGAGTAGGGGGCTCATCACATGTCTTCTTCAAAAACTTTGATATCTGTGAGATTCTTCTATTCTACTTTCAATATGCATCAAACATCATCTTTAATTGAACTAACAATATTTAATTAATACATCCTGTAGAAGGATTTATAAAATCCAAAAAATATTCATCTTAGTAAGAGATATCAATATCTTTACATAATAATTATAAACTTTATTTCGAAACATGTGTATTTTCTAACCTCCAAAACGGCAATGAACAAGTGATATTATTCTAGAATTTGGCATAATGCCAATTTTCTTAATTTGTAGTTTTTTTCGTAGCTTGACGCCAAACAAAAAAACCACTCAGTGATATATATGATATATATTTATAAATTAATGTTTTTGTATTATTCTGGAATTTGGAAATTTAAATCCTTGGGATAATAACCCTTTTTATATTTTTTTTTTATTTTATAGCTTGGCGCCAAGAAAAAAATATTGACAGCTCAGTGATATCATATACCACGCGGTTGGTAATCCCAATCTACTGTGAAATAGTTTTAATGTGATAAGCGGTGTTTCCCCACCGTCGGAGAATGATGTTTTTATCTTATTTATCAGATGTTTTATCGAAAATATAAATTAAAAGTGGAGATGGAAAAAACGACCCTAAGAGCATTATGTTTACTACCATGTTTTGAGGGATTTGTTAATATAACACAATCATATTCAGCTAACCAGAAAAAAAAAACAATTTTTTTTCTATGTATTGAATTTTAATGAATCAACTGAGCAAATTTTGTTAATTTCATCGTAAATTTGAAACTATAAAAGAAACTTGACCTTTAGATAACGTCGCACAAAAATATTGTTGCCGTCTGATTATTAAATTAATGAATGTACAGTTAAATCAAAATGCTGTCAATATTTTTAAACTATTTGAAAGTATTGCGTTTTCTTCATAGATTTTTATAGGGAATTTTCACAAAATATTCTCTAGCGGAATTTTTAATATCCATCGGAATATAAGCCCATAATGTTTATATTTTTTCCATATTTTGTCATGTAAATGAAATTTTCACTAGAGGTTCATATAAAGTTTAAGGCAATGGATTTCAAATATTCCACAATTAGACTATAGAACATTAGCCATTGGAAGGACTTCTAGTTTCCAGAAATAGTTTTGTTTATTTAAATTTAGCACTGGCCTTATAGAAATGAAATCTTGCCAACATTTCCTATAGATAAATAAGAAATTTTCTATAGATATGAAATTTCCTATAGAAATGAAATTTTGACAAAATTTCCAACAGAAATAAAATTTTTACAAAATTTTCCATAGAAATGCATTTTTAACGAAATTCCTATCGAAATGAAATATTAACAAAATTCACTATTGTAATAAAATTTTGAGAAAATTTCCTTTAGAAATCAAATTTTGAGAAAATTTCCCATAGAAATGAAGTTTTGGGAAATTTCCTATAGGAAATGAAATTTTGATAAAATCCTCTATAAAAAGTGAAATTTTGACAAAATTTCCTATGGAAATGAAATTTTGAGAATATTTCCTATAGAAATTAAATATTGACAAAATTTCCTATAGAAATGAAATTGTGACAAAATTTCCTATAAAAAGAAATTTTGCCAAAATTTCCTATGGAAAATTATATTTTGACAAATTTTCCTATGGAAAATTAAATTTTGACAAAATTTCCTATAGAAAATAAATTTTGACAAAATTTCCTATAAAAAATAAATTTTGACAAAATTTCCTATAAAAAAGAAATTTTTACAAAATTTCCTATAGAAAATAAAATTTTGAAAACATATCCTATAGAAATGAAATTTTGAAAAAATTCGTATAGAAATGAAATTATGAAAAAATTCCTATAGAAATGAAATTTTGACAAAATTTCCTATAGAAATGAAATTTTGACAAAATTTCCTATAGATATGAAATTTTGACAAAATTTCCTATAGAAAATAAAATTTTAACAAAAGTTCCTATAGAAATGAAATTTTGAAAAACCTTCGTAAGAAATTAAATTATGAAAAAAATCCTATAGAAATGAAATTTTAACAAAATTTCCTATAGAAATGAAATTTAGACAAATTTTCCTATAGAAATGAAATTTTAAGAAAATTTCCAACAGAAATGAAATTTTGATAAAATTTACTATAGAAATTAAATTTTGAAAAACTGTCCTACAACAATTAAATTTTGAGAAAAATTCCTTTAGAAAATGAAATTGCGAGAAAATTTCCTATAGAAAATGAAATTTTGAGAAAATTTCCTATAGAAAATTAAATTTTGACAAAATTTCTGATATAAATATTGTGAAAATTTCCTATAAAAAAAATTTTGGGAAGATTTCCTATAGAAATTAAATGTTGACAAAATTTCCTATAGAAGTTAAATTTTAAATAAATTTCCTATAGAAATGAAATTTTGAAAAAAAATCATATAGAAATGAAATTTAGACAAAATTTCCTATAGAAATGAAATTTAGACAAAATTTCCTATAGAAATGAAATTTAGGCAAAAAAAAATGAAATTTGGGAAAATTTCGTATAGAAATGAAATTTTTACTATATTTCCTATAGAAATTAAATGTTGACAAAATTTCCTATAGAAGTTAAATTTTAAAAAAATTTCCTATAGAAAGGAAATTTTAACAAAATTTCCTATAGAAATCCAATTTGAACGAAATTTCATAAAGAAATTAAATTTTGACAAAATTTCTTATAGAAATAAAATTTTTACAAAATTTCATTTCCATAGGAAATGTTGTCAAAACCCAAAAAAAAAAACAAGAGAAAATTAAACGTCAAATTATTCAAAATATTTTTTGGGTCCCTTTTTGGAACTTTTAAAAACAATTACCAATGTTCAGTTTTTACTTCACACATCTAAAAATGTACTCCCAAGGATTATTTTATTTTAACTATCAGTAAGTTATTTTAATTCAATTTTTTTATAACTTGCTTTATTCATATTTTTTAAGGGTAATTTTAACTTTTTTGTTTAAAAAAGGTTAAAAACAGAGTAAGAATTAATAAAATTGTAAATCCATTCTTGTAAATTTGGGAATTTACTAGAATATTTGTGGTCAAGCGTTTCAGAAAAGCCGTATAATGCATCAAAGATCATAAAAAATGTTAAAAAATATTTATTTATCAAAATATCACAAAATGTTTTAATTCACATCGAAAACACTGATTTCGTATCACAGCTTAAGAAGTGATGCAAATTCAGTGCAACGGCTGTTGAAATGGTAGACATGTATCGAATGACAAGCCCATGTAAAATTCATCAATGGTATAGGTTTGGGGAAAACCGCATTTCCATATTTAAGAATGGGGAATGGGAGTTTAATCACAGTCTGAACAGAAATGTCTGATATTAGGTGCTATAGTTGATTCTGAGCCTACCTAGTTAGTTTGCCACTGTTGAGTCATAGCCAATATTGAGTCCATTATTAAAAAAAAGGAAATCGCTAAATTAATGTGGGCAATAAATCAAAATTTCTGAAAATAGGGCAAAAGATTTATGTAAAAGCTAAGTCAAAATACGATCGGCTAATACATGTACATTTGAAATTTGAGCAACATGGGTTAATAAATAAGAGTATTATGGCCAAATTTGGGAAAATCGATCGATACATATATATGGGAGCTATATCTAAATCTGAACCGATTTGGATGATATTTTCAGATTTGGTTGATACCACAGAAGGCTATATTAGAGTAAAATCGGGTATTAAAAAAGACTATTATGGTCAGAAATAAAGTTATAAGAGGTAAATTTTTGAAAAACGGGCGATACATATATGGGAGCTATATCTAAATCTGAACCGATTTGGATGATATTTTCCAGATTTGGTTGATACCACAGAAGGCTACCTTGTGCTATATTAGAGTAAAATTGGGTATTAAATAAGGCTATTATGGTCAGAAATAAAGTTATAAGGGGTAAATTTTTAAAAAATGGGCGATACATATATGGGAGCTATATCTAAATCTGAACCAATTTGGATTATATTTTGCAGGTTTTGTTGATATTACTGGGGATTACCTTGTGCTAAATTTGAGTAAGATCGGTTAATAAATGACTATGGTCAATTATAAGGTTATAAGGGGCAAATTTTTCAAAATCGGGTGCTACATATATATGGGCGCTGCTACATCTAAATCTGAACCGATTTTGATGATATTTTGCGCATAGAATCAGTGTTATAGAAGATTAGAGTAAGCCAAGTTTGAGTAGGATCGGTTGATAAATAAGAGGTTTATGGCCAAATTTGTGAAAATTGGGCGATACATATATATGGGAGCTATATCTAAATCTGAACCGCTTTCGATGATTTTTTGCACATATAGTAAGTGCTATAGAAAACTAGATTTGGCCAACTTTGCTATAGAAAACTAGATTTGGCCAACTTCGGATCGGTTGATAAATAAGGGACTTATGGCCAAATTTGGGAAAATCGGGTGATACACGCAAAAAAATAATTCTTTCCTCCCAAACGAAATTTTAGACAAACAAAGTACGTTTCTCATTTGCTTTTCGCTGTAAGGAAGTGTATTTGGAAGAAGAGTATATACTTTTTCTGATAAACGTTTATTTTTTTCCAGGATGTAAAAACAATTTCATAAAGACAAACTCCAAAGAAAAAAAAAACATATTGTTTTCTTGCTAATTGCATTTTCCCTCACATCTTTCTCACATCCACGAGGTTTTTAGTTCTTAACACCTTTTCCTGTAATACAATGTAGAAGAAATTATACGATTTTATAAATTTTAAAATTTTTTTTACCTTTCGCCTGGACGGAGAATCGAACCGCGGACCATGCACTTTGTAAGCCAACACACTAACCACTGAGCTATGTACCTGTTATGGTCATCAATAGATAAATATCCATATAAGTTATATTTATATAGCATAGCTTGCGGCGCCCACGAACCGAGCAAACAAAGTTTATTTACCAGAAACAAACATTTAGTTTGGCACCGTGGAGCAGTGGTTGCTACGTCCGACTTGCATGCCAAGGGTCGTGGGTTCGATCCCTGCTTCGACCAAAGTTTTATTTTTTTTTTTTTTTTTTAACATATATTCCAGATATGTTCGGAAGATTCCGAAAAATGTTCAACATTACATTGTAGAATATTAAATTTTGACCTGTGAAATGTGTCGTATTAAAGACCGAAAGTCAGAAAAGAACAGTGTTTGATATAAACGAAATGGACTGTGTTGTTGTTTCAAAAATAACTTTTTTTATTGAAAAAATAATAATTTTGTAACAAACGAATTTTTTTGGTGATAAAAGTTTAAAATTTTCGAAGCAATTAAAAAAACTCTAACAAAAGAAAAACGTTTTCGGTACACGTTTTCCAAACGTTTTTTTTCTTTGCGTGTACATATATATATGGGAGCTATATCTAAATGGTGGCCAATTGGATTACTTTGTGGCAAATTTGACGACGATCGGTTAGTAAATAAACGCAATCTGACCCCATTTATCGAAATCGGATGATACATATATATGGGAGCTATATCTAAATTTGATCCGATTTTGATCCAAATTCAATAGCGTTCGTCTCTGTACCAAAAAAAAAAAACGCAACATACCAAATTTCATCAAAATCGGTTAATAATTGCGACCGGAATCCTGCGAACAACAAATACATGGACGTACGGACGGACACCAAACGCTAGATCGACTCAGGAGGTGATTCTGAGTCGATCGGTATATATTTTATGGGGTCTAGAAAAAAGGGGCTCTAATGCCAACTAGACTTTATTTGAGTTCATGAAGATTACTAGATTTTAGTTAAATTTTGCACAATATGAGTAAATGTTCCTTATTTGAATAATTTTTTGCTAAATTTAATGACGTGAACTAAAAATAAGAAAAAAAGTTGTATACAAATATAGTGCACAGTTTTACTAAAAAATAAAATAGTTCATATTTTCCTAAAATGGTAGAAGTTTGCTTAAATTGAGTTCATAAGTCTCTTAAATGAGTAAATTTTACTAAAATTTTACTAAAGAAAGAAATTTTAACAATTTTTAAATCCAATTTTTTCTTTCAACATATGAAATTTTCTTAAACAACAGAAACAAATTAATTATTTTTAAAAAAATTCTCAATTTGACAAAAAGTATTAACCTATTTGTAACATGTTGCTATTAGAAAACTATTTTAAAGGGTGATTCTTTTGAGGTTAGGATTTTCATGCATTAGTATTTGACAGATCACGTGGGATTTCAGACATGGTGTCAAAGAGAAAGATGCTCAGTATGCTTTGACATTTCATCATGAATAGACTTACTAACGAGCAACGCTTGCAAATCATTGAATTTTATTACCTAGAAAAGTTGGCAGAAAATCCGCTTTTTTATCGACAAATTTTGTTCAGCGATGAGGCTCATTTCTGGTTGAATGGCTACGTAAATAAGCAAAATTGCCGCATTTGGAGTGAAGAGCAACCAGAAGCCGTTCAAGAACTGACCATGCATCCCGAAAAATGCACTGTTTGGTGTGGTTTGTACGCTGGTGGAATCATTGGACCGTATTTTTTCAAAGATGCTGTTGGACGCAACGTTACGGTGAATGGCGATCGCTATCGTTCGATGCTAACAAACTTTTTGTTGCCAAAAATGGAAGAACTGAACTTGGTTGACATGTGGTTTCAACAAGATGGCGCTACATGCCACACAGCTCGCGATTCTATGGCCATTTTGAGGGAAAACTTCGGAGAACAATTCATCTCAAGAAATGGACCGGTAAGTTGGCCACCAAGATCATGCGATTTGACGCCTTTAGACTATTTTTTGTGGGGCTACGTCAAGTCTAAAGTCTACAGAAATAAGCCAGCAACTATTCCAGCTTTGGAAGACAACATTTCCGAAGAAATTCGGGCTATTCCGGCCGAAATGCTCGAAAAAGTTGCCCAAAATTGGACTTTCCGAATGGACCACCTAAGACGCAGCCGCGGTCAACATTTAAATGAAATTATCTTCAAAAAGTAAATGTCATGGACCAATCTAACGTTTCAAATAAAGAACCGATGAGATTTTGCAAATTTTAGGCGTTTTTTTTTTTTTTAAAAAAAGTTATCAAGCTCTTAACAAATCACCCTTTAGTTAAAATTTTCTAAAATAAACCTATATTTTCTTCCATGGTGGGTTCACTTTTTTTTGGGTGTGGTAGGCACATTTTTTGGCAGATCAAAGTTACTATACCCTGACCACTATGTGGTTTAGGGTATAAAAACAGAGACTAAGGCAAAATATTTTTGAAAAATTATGAATTCTTATGTCAGAAAAATCCCAGCTGAAATTTTATAGGTTTACCACCCAAAAGTGGTCCCAAAAATATGTCGATACATAAATTGTCATCCAAGTCGAGACATTATGGCGCTACACCTCAAAATTTTCAAGAGGAATTTTGTCCCGAAGCCCATGTTTCATTTGGGTATAGAAAGTTATCTCGAAGTCGGGAGAATTGCCAGAACAAAGTATCCAGTACCGATGGTTAATTCAATAAATATAGGGAAGAGGCATCAACGAAACTTCTAATCACTATTTGATTTGCTATGGAAAATATGTAGCCAAATGTAAATAAAGAACTTTAATCGCAATAAAAATTAAAAAATTCCCCTACGAACTAATTGGACAACTAGCAAAGAAAGAGAAGCATATCTAACCGATTATGAGCGTAGCCACATTTTTATTAGGTTTTGAAATTGAATTGGCTCAAAGCCAGCAGAACTCCCAGAAAAAATATCTAGGGCAGAAAGTTAGTTCATAGGGGAGGGGAATCTATGGAATTTTTAATCACTATTTGATTTTCTATGAAAAATGTATGACCAAATGTTAATAACAAACTTTAATCGCAATCCCACTAAATATTGGAGAACAAAACTCTAACGATTATATTTTTATATATATATATATATATATATATATATATATATATATATATATATATATATATATATATATATATATATATATATATATATATATATATATATATATATATATATATATATATATATATATATATATATATATATATATATATATATATATATATATATTTTTTTTTTTTTTTTTTTTAATAATATTCTTAATAAATGAATAAAAAGTATAAACAATTTGTGTGTATTTTTACAAAGTATGAAAATATTTGAATTGAACCCAAAGGTTTGTAAATACATGTGTATCAATATATATATATATGGACGATATCTTATCTTACTCCAGTCAATAAATGAACTAAACATTCATAACTTGAGCGCCTTTTATATAAATCTTAGCGTGCAACAGTAAGGCGTTAATATTACCGATAAGGAAGGGTATTAGTAATGAATTTTATATGTATGAGAGTATGGTGAAAATGATTCGTAACATATTTATGTGAAATAATGTTCTTTCATACAAATTAGGCGGAGAGGGGGTAATTTTTAATCGGAAGAATTTTAAAGAGAGGTAGTTTCTTTATCACTGATCACACATTGACGATCAGGTGAAAAATCGTATGTATAATCAGCTTTTTTTTTTTTGATTTTAAACGAGTCAAAAAGGGACATTGTGACGACAGGTGTTCCCAATAAAAAAGAAAGAAAACAAGTAAGGAAAGTCTAAAGTCGGGCGGGGCCGACTATATTATACCCTGCACCACTTTGTAGATCTTAATTTTAATACCATATCACATCCGTCAAATGTATGTATTTGTCCCAAATACATACATTTAAACATCACTCGATCTGGACAGAATTCTACAAATCTATAGACTCAAAATTTAAGTCGTCTAATGCACTAGCGTGGAACACAATATTAGTAAAAAAATATTTGAAACTTTTAAATCTGAAGCAATTTTAAGGAAACTTCGCAAAAGTTTATTTATGATTTATCGCTCGATATATATGTATTAGAAGTTTAGGAAAATTAGAGTCACTTTTATAACTTTTGGACTAAGCAGTGGCGATTTTACAAGGAAAATGTTGCTATTTTGACCATTTTTGTCGAAATTAGAAAAACATATATATGGGAGCTATATCTAAATCTGAACCGATTTCAACCAAATTTGGCACGCATAGCAAAAATGCTAATTCTACTCTCTGTGCAAAATTTCAACTAAATCGGAGTTAAAAATTGGCCTCTGTGGTCATATGAGTGTAAATCGGGCGAAAGCTTTATATGGGAGATATATCCAAATCTGAACAGATTTCAACCAAATTTGGCACGCATAGTTACAATGCTAATTCTACTACCTGTGCAAAATTTCAACTAAATCGGAGTTAAGAATTGGCCTCTGTGGTCATATGAGTGTAAATCGGGCGAAAGCTATATATGGGAGATATATCTAAATCTGAACCGATTTCAACCAAATTTAGCACGCATAGCTACAATGCTAATTCTACTCCCTGTGCAAAATTTCAACTAAATCGGGGTTAAAAATTGGCCTCTGTGGTCATATGAGTGTAAATCGGGCGAAAGCTATATATGGGAGATACATCCAAATCTGAACCGATTTCAACCAAATTTGGCACGCATAGTTACAATGCTAATTCTACTCCCTATGCATAATTTCAACTAAATCGGAGCAAAAAATTGGCCTCTGTGGGCAAATGAGTGTAAATCGGGCGAAAGCTATATATGGAAGCTATATCTAAATCTGAACCGATTTCGCTGATATTTTGCAAGTTTTTCAAGACCCATAAAATATTCGGATGTACGGAATTTGAGAAAGATCGGTTGATATACACGCCAATTATGACCAGATCGGTGAAAAATATATATGGCAGCTATATCTAAATCTGAACCGATTTTTTCCAAAATCAATAGGGATCGTCTTTGAGCCGAAACAGGACCCTATACCAAATTTTAGGACAATCGGACTAAAACTGCTAGCTGTACTTTGCACACAAAAATACATCAACAGACAGACGGACAGACGGACATCGCTAAATCGACTCGGAATTTAATTCTAAGCCGATCCGTATACTAAAAGGTTGGTCTATGATTACTCCTTCTTGGCGTTACATACAAATGCACAAACTTATTATACCCTGTACCACAGTAGTGGTGAAGGGTATAAAAAAGAAGCCATACATTTTGTCGGATCCGATGGTAAGGTCTAAAAATATGTCAGTATGCAGGTCTAAATATATACAAGTAAGCCCAAAATACAGGCAGATTCCATTCGTGCAACTTGATTCAGGCTAAAGGTCGTCATACCGAGCAAGAGTTACAGATAGGGTTTTTTCCGGGAACGGGATCCCGGGATTTCCCGGAATTCGCTATTTTGTCGCTCCCGCTTTCCCGGGAAGTAAGTGCGGGAATTCCCGGGAATTTTTCTTTATAATATCTTATATGAAATGAAAGGATAAGTTCTGTAAAAACATTATTTTTAGCACCATTACACTTGCAAAATCAACTTTAAATTTTTTTCAACTGTCATTTTCTTTGTAAATCCAATTTTAGTAGATTTTGAGTCAATTATCCTATTTGTACCATATTCAAAAATGATTATAGTAATAGTTTCCTTGTCCGATATAAATAGTCGTGGGTTCTAGCCCAGATTCTAACGGACTCCAAATAGTTTAAAAGAAGGTTGATCTTCCAAATTTATTATCGTCATATTTCTGCAAACCGAAATTTCATAGTCTGGTAGACTAAATAAACCTTTATAAAGAATGGGTCATTTACGTTATATAAACACTTTTACAATTGCATAATTTCAAAATATATTCATAATTATTGAAGGGATGTGTTTATGAATTTTGAAAATGGACACTTTGGACAGTTACTTTAATTTCAAATTTAGATGATGTATTCTTTTTGTGAATATAGACTGAATATGTGCATATAGTGACTGAAATCCAAATAAGTTTCCATCATTTCTATAAAATTTTTAATGTTACAAAAAAATTCCACTACACCGGAAAATACTTTCCATTGCATCCATTGTAAACGTTCGGACTAGGCAGCACTCTGTGATAAGAGTGAAGAAGAACACTGTGATATCATAATGGGCTGAATAGTCTATGTGACCCTGAAATATCTGGCTGCCACTATACCTAACCTAACCATTGTAAAAGTGTTTTTTGCATTTTGTGTATTAGAAAATATTTCTTATTTTAGTAAGATTTATGGCTGATGGAAGAGATTAACATAATATACATTGGTAATTTTGCAGACAGCGCCTTATAACAGTAGCTTTAGGTGATTTCTAATTTTATTTAAATGTCTAAATATGTGCCACATCGAAGCAGGTTTCCCTTTGATCCCGGGAAATTCGAAAAAAATTCCCGCTTTCCCGGGAATGGAAAAAGTCGGGAAAAAAGAAAACCCTAGTTACAGATTCTAAAATTAAATAACTTCCATACATCTGACTCACTAAAACATAAGGTCACAAAGCAAGAATTGATCTTTTGAGTTGGTAAACATCTCTGCGTGACAGCTGTATATTCCTTTTGATGCAACTTTTGAAGTCCACGTTTTCCAATTTTTCATCCAAGATGGACATGATGCAGAACGCGAAACAATATATTAATTGAGACCTGTTAATATAGAGTGATGTTTTAATGCAATAGGAGCTGTGCATCGCGTCCAAAAAGTGGACGAAAAAATTGTTAACAACGCCAGATATTATCCCAAAAAGTGAGCCAAGACACTTGAGGCACTACTCCTCCCCAGCCTTGTGGAGAATTTTCCTGCTGCCCACCATCAACATGGATTCCGTAAGGTACACAGTACGACGACAGCCTTACATGCCATTTCGACACATATCAATAGGGGACTTAATCAGCCCAAGCCGTGTCATAGGACGGTCCTCGTGGCGCTTGACCTATCGAAAGCGTTCGATACGGTCAACCATGCCACTTTATTCGAGGACATCGAGAACACGTCCCTACCGGCAGGAACGAAGCGTTGGGTTTTGATTTATATGTGTGGACGCCAGTCGTACGTGGAATTCAGGGACAAGAAGTCAAACCCCCGTAGAGTTAAACAGGGAGTTCCCCAGGGCGGGGTGATATCTCCGGCACTGTTTAACCTCTACCTGTCCTCGATTCCACCCCCCTCCTGACGGCGTCGAGATTGTATCATATGCGGACGACTGTACAATCATGGCATCCGGGCCCATTGGTGATGACATATGCGATCGTTTAAACGTCTACCAGTTATTTCACTGCAAGAAATTTGAGGATATCTCCCACCAAATCCTCAGCCACACTATTCACTACATGGACGGCGGAAGTACGCAGGCAATTGAATGTCAGAGTCGATGGCGAAACAATTCCGACAATAAATTACCCCAAGATTCTCGGGATCACATTCGACAGCCTTTATAAGTCGCCCGCCCATGCCATTGCAATTTGTGATAAGCTCCGCGGTAGAAACAAGGTCCTCAAGTCGCTTGCCGGCAGCACTTGGGATGCGGACAAAGAAACCTTGTTAACTACATATAAGGCAATTGGCCGGTCAGTGGTAAACTATACAGCGCCAGTGTGGACACCTCAAACGAGCGATACGCAGTGGAATAACATACGGACCTGTCAGAACGCTGCCCTTAGAACCGCAACAGGATGTCTCCGCAGTACACCCCTGGATCACCTTTAAGCGGAGACCAAGATCATCCCAGTGCGACGACGCAACTACATGTTGTCAAAGCAGTATCTCTTGGGTTGCCATCGAAGTTGTCATCTGAATCACCATCTTGTGGATAGACAACCTCCACCCAGGAATGTAAGGGTTGATCTTCACCTTCTAGAGCCCGAGATCCAGCGTTACAAAAGGGAGCCTCTAGATCAGGCAGCATACCAGACAGACCTGAACAGGATTCATGAGGATACTGTAGCTGAAGCGGTGAGAAGCCACAAGGTTAATCCTGTTCTCGGAGTCCGACCGCCGCCCATAGCACCGGAGGAGAGAGACCCCCGGTGCTATGGACGGCCAGTGCGACGACGCAACTACATGTTGTCAAAGCAGTACCTCTTGGGTTACCATCGAAGTTGTCATCTGAATCACAATCTTGTGGATAGACAACCTCCACCCAAGAATGTAAGGGTTGATCTTCACCTTCTAGAGCCCGAGATCCAGCGTAACAAAAGAGAGCCTCTAGATCAGGCAGCATACCAGACAGGCCTGAACAGGATTCATGAGGATGCTGTAGCTGAAGCGGTGAGAAGCCACAAGGTTAATCCTGTTCTCGGAGTCCGACCGCCGCCCATAGCACCGGAGGAGAGAGACCTCCCACGGCAGACAAGGGTAGTTTTGGTCCAACTAAGATCATCACAATGGACTGAATAGTCTAAGTGAGCCTGAATCTGCCACTTTAACCTAACCTAGCTGACGTGTGTCCCATCTGTAATCAAGGGCCACATGACACTCGTCACCTACCCGTCTGACTACCAGATCACTCTGGACACACCCCATCCTTGTCGCAGAGTTCCTTGATTTGGCTACCAGCTGAACTACACAAGCATAGAACAAAATGGATGAAACTACATTAAAAACTGTTACAACAATAACAACAACATCCCAAAAAGTGAAGGCCAGATTTGAGCGAAATCCACGCCTCATTGGTAGAAACCTTGCTGGTAAGCTAAACATTTCGCCAGAATGGATTCAACACATATTGGAAAATGAGCTTAGACTAAAGCCATTGAAGTTCCAAAAAGTGCACAAAAAAATTACATCCAATTTCCAAGGAGATGCTTTGCTTGCACGAAAATGGCCGGAAAAACCCCAATTTCCATAAGAATCTGATTATCTACGATGAAGAGCCATTCCCAATAGAGCAGTGGACGAAAAAACGGAACGGATCCAAAAAGTCAAGGCCATATATGAGTGAAATCCTCGACACAGTGGTAGAAAACATGCTCATCAGCTGAACATATCGCGACAATGGATGCAAACCATGTTGAGGTATCAGTTTGGACTAAAGCCATTCAAGTTTCAGAAAGTGAAAAAGTGCACCGATGTACGAAAAACAGTTACATTGGAATTCACAGAAAAAAACTAAACTACTTTATGGGAAAAATGAACTATCTCGTGCGAAAATTGAACTATATTGTATTACAAATTTTGAGATTCATTACATTAACGAAAATTTTCCGACATTTTTGGATTTTTAATTACCATTTACGAAATGCATCTTTCTCGAAAAGAAAAAATGAACTAAAAATAAAGAAAACATCGTAGGCGCCCGATCATTCCAATTTTAAACACGCTTACTATTTTTGAGAAGTGTACGAAAACCTTCTTCTGTTAGAATTGAACTAATTTGTGTGTCATTGAAATTTTACTGCCATTTAGTTCATAAAATAGGGACATACTTGGAATAAAGAAAACATCGTTGGGCTGAGGAAAATTTCTTACAAAATTTTAACAATAAACTAAAACAAAATAAAATTTTTGCAATAAGTATTAGTTTATTTTAGCATCAGTTTTACAATAAACTTTTTTTCTGTGAAAGAGCCAAGGCATTGCTTCGCTTGCAAAAAACGGGTCGAAGCCATTCCAAAGTTAGGAGTTTGTGAATAAAAATGATCGGGTTTGTTTCCCAAAGAGGCGAGCAGAAAATGTACCCCTTCAATTGGCCACCAAAACGCAAGCGTCGTCAATGGCAATGGTGTAGGCCGATGGTTTCTCGACCGTGAGATCAAAATAAATGCCGAATATCATCGAAAAATGTCCTAAATAGAGTATTGAAGTCCTGGGTAGACAATCATTTCGGCCGCAGAGCATGAACATTCCAAGAGGACTCAACACCATCGCATTCAGCAAGCGTCAACCAAGAATGGCTTAAAATGGGGATGCCCGCTTCATTTCTGCTTCTCAGTGGCCTTCATATGACCGCAGAGCCACTTTCGTGTTTTTTGCTGTTTGAAGGCAACAAAAGGTAGGCAATTCGAATAAATTTAAACGGATTGCAAAATTTGATATTTTTCTTTTGAACAATAAAATTTACAAAAAAATTAAAAATATTTATATTATTACATTACATATCAGCCACCCTATATATGCTACTAACAGCTCAATATATTAGATGTAGTAAAACTAAATCCATTTATGTGGTAATAGATTGCGTTATTTTTTTTTTCTTTAAAATTGAATTAGATACCATGCGTACGTTGAGTTCAATTTACTCTTTGAAAGCAATAGCTCTGTTAGGGTGCTTCAACGATAAAAAACAAACCTACCATCAACACACTGACTAACGCATGGTATGTTTAGTTTGTATTGGTCAATGTTGGGGTATAGCCCCCATGAATACCGATTTCCTGAATTTTTGGATGAATAGAATCCAGGGTTTGTACCCCCAAAACAACAAATACTCTCCTCAGAAACGAAATTTTAGACAAACCAAAT
This sequence comes from Haematobia irritans, assembly GCF_050003625.1. Classification (NCBI taxonomy): domain Eukaryota; kingdom Metazoa; phylum Arthropoda; class Insecta; order Diptera; family Muscidae; genus Haematobia; species Haematobia irritans. The sequence continues at coordinate 48,930,005 of NC_134397.1, forward strand.
TCTCCTTTCTTATAATGTATTTGCTGTTAGGTTCAACAAACCTAAATTTATGATATGCACTTCAACGATTGTCTCTAATTCTTTTTATTTGCCTTTAAAGAAAATGTTTTACCGTTAAAAGAAAACTTTGCTTGTCTAAAACTTCGTTCCTCAGAAAACTCTTCTTTCAGTGTATCGGACCATATTATGATATAGCTCTCATATAGCTTCAATACGCCAATTATTCGTGCACATACGAGCATAGACGTTAATATGCTGCAAAAATATCTTAAACCTGATGCGAACACCAAAAAGGCTAAATATTTGTCAAAATTTATGAAAATGTACCAAAGTTAAAAATTGAATATTTTTTTAATCAATTTTGATCCGATCGAACCAAAATGGCAACACTAATTCATCAATCATATTAAAAGACGCCTAAAGATATACATTACTTTTAAAGCAATTGTTATTAAAATTAATGGCTAGCTCTATGTCAACGGCAAAGTAACGGTTTAAAGAGTTGCCAAATACCAAAATTCTGAAATGTGATTTAAACTTTGGGACATAGGTAAACGTTGTTAAGGTGGGTACTATGTTCGGTTTCCGCACGTGGTTGCCACAGTTGGTAGAGTTTTACCAGACATTGTAGACTTTTTACTGTTCGCATTTGTATAATATTCTTCTGCACTATAGAAACAAAACAAAATTTTCTATAGAAATAAAATTTTGGAAAAAATTTTCTATAGAAATAAAATTTTGACAAAATTTTCTATAGAAATAAAATGTTGATAACATTTTATATAGAAATAAAATTTTGACAACATTTTCTATAGAAATAAAATTTTGACAAAATTTTCTATAGAAATAAAATTTTGACAAAATTTTCTATAGAAATAAAATTTTAAAAAGAATTTTATAGAAATAAAATTTTCTACAGAAATAAAATTCAGAAAGAATTTATTTCGGCATAAGCCGGCTATCATACAAAACCTTTTTTCGGAAGGTTCAAGTGTGGTTCATCGATGGGTTTAATGAACTGCCTGAATTTATTCTGATAATTGGTTGATAGTTTTGCTGCAAGTAGAGGATGCTGATAAGGAATGTGGTAATTCCGAAACGAGCGTCCATCCAACCATCTTGCAGTCTATAGGGCTTTGCCCAAATAAATTTGACAAACATTATTTTCCTCTGTTGGTTAAGCTACACTTGTAGTTTAGTCAATGTATGGTTTTAAGCTGAAATAAAAAAAAAACAACAACAAATAAAATTTTGGCAAAATTTTCTACAGAAATAAAATTTTGGCAAAATTTTCTATAGAATTAAAATTTTGGAAATAGAAATAAAATTTTCATAAAAGTTTCCTATAGAAATAAAATTTTGACAAAATTTTCTATAAAAATAAAAGTTTGACAAAATTTTCAATAGAAATAAAATTTTACAAAATTATCTATAGAAATAAAATTTTGACAAAATTTTCTTTGAAATATAATTTTGATAAAATTTTCTATAGAAATAAAATTTTGACAAAATTTTCTATAGAAATAAAATTTTGACAAAATTTTCTATAGAAATAAAATTAGGACAACATTTTTTATAGAAAACCATTTGACAAAATTTTCTATAGAAATTATGTACATGCTTAATTATAAATAATAATTTTCATTATTTTTTTTTCACAAGAATGTTTCGAAACTTTCTATAGAAATAAAATTTTGACAAAATTTTCTATAAAAATAAAAGTTTGACAAAATTTTCAATAGAAATAAAATTTTACAAAATTATCTATAGAAATAAAATTTTGGCAAAATTTTCTATAGAAATAAAATTTTGACAAAATTTTCTATAGAAATAAAATTTTGACAAAATTTTCTATAGAAATAAAATGTTGACAAAATTTTCTATAGAAATAAAATTTTGACAAAATTTTCTTTGAAATATAATTTTGATAAATTTTTTTATAGAAATAAAATTTTGACAAAATTGTCTATAGAAATAGAATTTTGACAAAGTTTTCAATAGAAATAAAATTTTACAAAATTTTCTATTGAAATACAATTTTGACAAAACTTTCGATAGAAATAAAATTTTGACAAAATTTTCTATAAAAATAAAATGTTGGCAAAATTTTCTATAGAAATAAAATTTTGGCAAAACGTTCAATGGAATAAAAATTTTGGAAATTTTTTTTGTAGTAATAAAATTGTGAATTTTTTTTTATACAAATAAAATTTTGGCAACATTTTGTATAGAAATCAAATTTTGACAAAATTTTCTATAGAAATACAATTTTGGCAAAATTTTCTATGGAATTAAAATTTCGGAAAAATTTTTTATAGTAATAAAATTTTGAAAAAAAAAAATTATACAAATAAAATATTGACTACATTTTTTATAGAAATAAGGTTTTATCGAAATTTTCTATAGAAATAAAATGTTGACAAAATTTTCTATAGAAATAAAATGTTGACAAAATTTTCTATAGAAATAAAATTTTGACAAAATTTTCTATAGAAATAAAATTTTGACAAAATTTTCTACAGAAATAAAATTTTGAAAAGAATTTTATAGAAATAAAATTTTCTACAGAAATATTTTTTTTTACTGTTCGCATTTGCATAACATTCTTCTCCACTATAGAAAAAAAAAATCTATAGAAATAAAATTTTGGAAAAAATTTGCTATAGAAATAAAAGTTTGACAAAATTTTCAATAGAAATAAAATTTTTACAAAATTTTCAATAGAAATAAAATTTTACAAAATTATCTATAGAAATTTTGACAAAATTTTCTTTGAAATATAATTTTGACAAAATTTTTTATTGAAATAAAATTTTTACAAAATTGACTATAGAAATAAAATTTTGACAAATTGACTATAAAAATAGAATTTTGACTAAATTTTCAATAGAAACAAAATTTTACAAAATTTTCTATTGAAATAAAATTTTGACAAAATTTTCTATTGAAATAAAATTTTGACAAAATTTTCTATAAAAATAAAATGTTGACAAAATTTTCTATAAAAATAAAATTTTGGCAAAATGTTCAATGGAATAAAAATTTTGGAAAATTTTTTTGTAGTAATAAAATTTTGAAATTTTCTTTGTACAAAAAAAATGGCAAAATTTTCTATAGAAATCAAATTTTCACAAAATTTTCTATAGAAATACAATTTTGGCAAAATTTTCTATGGAATTAAAATTTCGGAAAAATTTTTTATAGTAATAAAATTTTGAAAAAAATTGTACAAATAAAATGTTGACAAAATTTTCGATAGAAGTAAGGTTTTATCAAAATTTATTATAGAAATAAAATTTTCACAAAATTTTCTATAAAGATAAAATTTTCACAAAATTTTCAAGTGAAAAAAATCATAAAATTTCCCAAAGTCCATTGCGGGTAAGATCTTCCTTTTTGTAGAAGTAGCAATTTTCCCTGGGTGTGTAGACTAAAAATATTTAAAACTTCGACACATTTATAATTCAAGGTGTACAGCTAAACAAATTGTCGCTATTAGGATCTTACGAGTAAAATAATAAATAAACTTCGAAAATAAAATAATAAGTCATTCCTTTCAAAGAAACATTTTTTCATAATAACTTCAAAAATTTGATAAAAAAGCGTGCAAAATAAGATTTTTTTACATATTAACATATTACGATTCTATTATATTAATTATTGGACATTCCGCATCGGTAACCACGGTTAATTTTTTGAATTTATTAATTTGAAAAGACGAAATGATACAAATATTATGCGTTGGAAAAAAATTTTATCGTTGTCATATATATTTTTATACCCACAACCATAGAATGGTAATTTGATATAAACCCCATGTACGTAAACCGACCCCCGATTTGGAGTTTTGGGCTTTTAGAAACTGTACCTTTTATCCAATTTTACTGAAAATAGATATCTGGAGCTATTTTAGAACCATAAATAGTTGTGCCGAATATGGTGTGTATCGCTCCATGTCAAGATAATTCTGTTCTAATCAGCTGACTCTGTTGTACCACCTTGTTGTCACACCTTAATGGCAACGCTATGATATTAAAACGCAATTATTGTAAATATATATTAAATAATTGTTTAATTATCATTATTAATAGACCATTACAATAGTGTGTGTACATATAGTATAAATATTTTCTAAATATAGTATTTATAATTATTTACAAATAAAAAATTAATGCTTAGAAAACTAAAAATAAAATATCGAAATTTTTGTTTGTTTTTTCTTCTTTATAATACAAAAGAAAGAGAAAGACGAAATAAATGTACAGAAGACGATAATGACAATTTTAACTCATTTGTTTTAATTAAATCATAATTATAATATCACAAAAAGGAGGAATTAATACATAACAATAGTTTTTGCAAATCTTTACATAGAAAATAAAAAAATAATAATAAATATCTATTTTTTTCAAAGGGTGACATATTCGTATTCATCAATTCATAGGTTAAAAAAATTAAATAAAGCTGTCACACCAAATTAGATAAAGCTGCATTTTCATTCTAATATACACATAATTGTGTATTTTATGTACATGGTAACAAATTAAAATAATAAAATACAATATTTGTAATGACTAAAACAGGTTTTTCGCGATTCTTTTTCAAATGAGTTGTTGTGTTTTGTTTTTCAGAATTTTTTTTTTCTAAAATAAATTCCCTAAATTGATAAGGCACTTGTGGCTTTCATTGCTCGACCTCTGGTGTCCTGTTCAATTGTAATTGGTTGGATTCGATATTTTGGCTCCATACATATTAGCCACTTTGTAGATAAATTCATATTGTTCCTTGGTCAAGACAGCACTGGCTCTGCCACGTCTCACATAATAGACAATGTGTGGTATATCAACGGTACGTTTAGGTGTTTCCAAACTTCGGATGGCAATATCACAGGCGATGATTGTACCCGTTCGACCAGTACCTGGAGAGCAGTGGACAGTTAAGGGACTGCAAAAATGTTTTGGGTGAAAAAAAGAGAGAGAGAAAACATACAAATAAACATGAAGGTATACAATCACAAAACAATCACTTTAGGTACATGCTTAATTATAAATAATAATTTTCATTCTTTTTTTATTCACAAGAATGACGAATAGAAATATAATTTGGACAAAATAGAAATAAAATTTTCTATAGAAATGAAAATTTTTACTAAATTTTCTATAGAAATAAAATTCTGACAAAAATTTTTATAGAAATACAATTTTGACAAAATTTTCTATAAAAATGAAATTTGACAAAATTTTCTATAGAAATGAAATTTGACATAATTTTCTATAGAAATAACATTTTGACAAAATTTTTTATAGAAATAACATTTTAACATATTTCTTTATAGAAATAAAATTTTGATAAAATTTTCTATAGAAATAAAATTTTGTCAAAATTTTCTATAGAAATAAAATTTTGACAAAATTTTCTATAGATATGAAATTGGACACAATTTTCTATAGAAATAAAATTTTGACAAAATTTTCTATAGGAATACAATTTTGACAAAATTTTCTATAGGAATACAATTTTGACGAATAGAAATATAATTTGGACAAAATAGAAATACAATTTTGACAAAATTTTCTATAGAAATAAAATTTTGACAAAATTTTCTGTAGAAATAAAATTATGACAAAATTTTCTGTAGAAATAAAATTTTGACTAAATTTTCTACAGAAATGAAATTTTGACAAAATTTTCTATAGAAATTAAATTTGACAAAATTTTCTATAGAAATAAAATTTTGACAAAGTTTTTTATAAAAATAAAATTTTGACAAAATTTTCTATAGAAATAAAATTTTGACAAAATTTTCTAAAGAAAAAAAATTTTGACAAAATGTTCTATAGAAATAAAATTTTGACAAAATTTTCTATAGAAATAAAAATTTGACAAAATTTTCTATAGAAATAAAATGTAGACAAAATTTTTTATAGAAATAAAATTTAGACAAAATTTTCTATAGAAATAAAACTGTGACAAAATTTTCTATAGAAATAATAATAAATTTTGACAAAATTTTCTATAGAAATAAAATGTAGACAAAATTTTTTATAGAAATAAAATTTAGACAAAATTTTCTATAGAAATAAAACTGTGACAAAATTTTCTATAGAAATAAAATTTAGAAAAAATTTTTTATAGAAATAAAATTTAGACAAAATTTTCATAGAAATAAAATTTTGACAACATTTTTTAAAGAAATAAAATTTTGACAAAATTTTCTATAGAAATAAAATGTTAACAAATTTCGTTATAGAAATAAAATTTTGACAAAATTTTCTATAGAAATAAAACTGTGACAAAATTTTCTATAGAAATAAAATGTTGACAAAATTTTCTTTAGAAATAAAATTTTAAAAAATTTCTTTATAGAAATAAAATCTTGACAAAATTTTCTATAGAAATAAAATTTTGACAAAATTTTCTACAGAAATAAAATTTTGAAAAATTTTCTATAGAAATAACATTTTGACAAAATTTTTTATAGAAATAAAATTTTGCCAAAATTTTCTGTAGAAATAAAATTTTGACAAAATTTTCTATAGAAATGAAATTTGACAAAATTTTCTATAGAAATAAAATGTTTTATAGAAATAAAATTTTGACAAAATTTTCTAAAGAAATAAAATTTTACAAAATTTTCTGTAGAAATAAAATTTTCTATAAATGAAATTTGACAAAATTTTCTATAGAAATAGCATTTTGAACAAATTTTTTTATAGAAATAAAATTTTAACAAATTTCATTATAGAAATAAAATTTTTACAAAATTTTCTATAGAAATAAAATTTTGACAAAATTTTCTATAAAAATAAAATTTTGACAAAATTTTCTATAGAAATAAAATTTTGACAAAATTTTCTTTAGAAATAAAATTTTGACAAAATTTTCTATAGAAATAAAATTTTGACAAAATTTTCTATAGAAATGAAATTTGACAAATTTTTCTATAGAAATAAAATTTTGACAAAATTTTCTATAGTCAATATGGCTCACTACTTGGTCAATATCTCGGCTTTGACCATACAAAATTTCAAAAAAGGAACTGTAACCGTTCCCCATTTGCTATTTGTGTTATCTCACCCTTTTATGCAATCAGATACTTTTGATCAGTTTGTATGGGAGGTACGTGGAAGAGTGGTCTGATCAAAACCAAACTTCCCATTTGTCTTAGTTTTTATCATCAACAAGGCCCTTTAAAGTTTCGCTTTCCTATGATGTCCCCTTCTATGTTTGTCCATTCATTGTATGGGATCGAAGCACTGTACGATGGCTTCTCGACCGTGAGATCAAATTAAATGCCGAATATTATCGGAAAAGTGTCCTAAATATAGTACTGAAGTCCTGAGCAGACAAACATTTTGGCCGCAGACCAAATGAAATTTGACAAAATTTTCTATAGAAATGAAATTTGACAAAATTTTCTAGAGAAATAAAATTTTGACAAAATTTTTTATAGAAATAAAATTTTGACAAAATTTTCTATAGAAATAAAATTTTAACAAAAGTTTCTATAGAAATAAAATTTTGACAAAATTTTTTATTGAAATAAAATTTTCATAACATTTTATATAGAAATAAAATTTGACAAAATTTTTGGAAACTTTTCTATAGAAATATAATTTTTACAAACTTTTCTATAGAAATAAAGTGTTGACAAAATTTTCTATAGGAATAAAATTTTGACAAAATTTTCTATAGAAATAAAATTTTGACAAAATTTTCTATAGAAATAAAATTTTGACAAAATTTTCTAGAGAAATAAAATTTTGACAAAATTTTCTATAGAAATAAAATGTTGACAAAATTTTCTATAGAAGTAAAATTTTGCAAAATATGAGTTTTTTGTTTGGTAGCTTTTTGGTAAAATTTTCTCCAAATTTTGGTAGATTATTTTTGGCTCGAGTGGCAACCGTGCCCATGACTCCTTTTGAAGCAAGGCGGGCATAACGATCATTGCATCAAAGAGGCTCCCGTTACGAGGTATGCGATCCTAATCAGTAGGAGACAAATATATGAGGACTTTAAGAACGCAATATCCAGAACAAAGGGCACTTGAGGAACATGGGACGACGTCATCCTACCATTTAAGAGTTGCTTTTATCCACTCTTCATCATCGCCTTGGATCATCATCGATTGGATTTCTGAATCTTAAATCCACTCTAAGACGATACTAAAACATTTGTATCCTTATAATAGTGCTGATAGTGCAGTATCCTTAGTGGGCTAAGTTGGTGGAAAGGGCACTGGTGGAACACAGAGCGACGTCATGTGAGGAGCACCACTACCCGACACTATGGAAGAGTTGCGTGTATCCACCCTCTATCGGTTTCGCATATTAAATATTCCTGGCTCATTTGAAGGTTTGGCTATTTCCGAATTCTGAATCTACACCAAGACGATACTGAAGCATTCATATTCCTATGATACTGTTGAAGCATTTTCTTCAGTAGCAATGGAATTTGGCCACTTTCCAAACCATTGTGATTCTTAAGTCAAAATGTAACTGAAAACACATATTTATAAATTGTTTACTTACCCCTGATTTCTTGCAGTCTTTTTAATCGGCACCATGGAAATATTTCCATTTATTTCACCATTACCATCTACATCGGTTCCTTCCTTTCCTGATGACCCACCATTTACCATGGCATTTGCTGTACCCTCTTCTGCTGATTTAAGCGTAGCACTTGAACTTTTCTCCTTATCCTTATCTTCATTAGCCTGTTCGATGGCATAACTAATGAGAGAAGAACGTGCCTCCAATAGCATTGCTATAATGGGTGCCTCCTCCGAGGGTACACCCGTTTCGGGCCATTTATACCAATAATGTGTCAATTCACGTGAGACATTCTCACCCGTATGCTTTAGCAGTATTGTCGAAATGGCATATTTATCTTTGACTTCACGATTTTGCAAAGTGACTTGGAAATCACCAAATGAACAATGATTATCCAATGTCACAGATGGTGGTAAATATTCCGCACATTTCTCCACACCATTCTCAATGAGATCGGTAGCTTGTATGATGACACGAGATTGTTGTTCCCAAATCATACGCCAGAAATCTTCAACTGTTGTGTCCATGGGAGCCTGACAGGCTATATAATAATTTGGAGAATCTTTGGGACCCTTGAAAGAAATAAATTTGAAAATAAATGCATGATTAAATTTCGAAAAATAAATGCATTATCGAATTTGATAATATCAAATATGGTTAAGACAAGTGTATGACTGCGAGCATTTAATATAGATTTACTTTTTCAACGAAGATGCTGATGATGATGAGTAATGGAATTCATATACGGTTTCTTTTAAATGAGAATATTTCTTTGGAATGTTCTTCTAAAATGACTTATAAGTAGGCGGATATTAAAATAGAAGTACATTAATTTTTTATACGCAGTAATTATGTGATTGCAGTATATTTGGTAGGAAACCAAATATGGCGATTGTGTTAACTTGCTCGAACAAAATGCTTTTGTCTCGAAAGACAAATCGTTATAATGATACAGGTAGCATTGTTAAACACTATGGCAGTGGTACAATAACACTGGAACAACATCTGAATGATTTGTTGAGTTAAGATTCGAATTTAAGGAAATAAAAGAAAAGGGCAAACTATCTTAAACCAAAATAACATAAAAAAGTTAGGCTTGAGAGAACCAAACTCTATGCTTTTACAACATTGTGAATTTTCGAAGAAAAATTGTCCAATTGGGTAATACCTAAACTCCCGAAATGGTCGTGGTTACTTAACCGAGAGGACCAACGAACATATCAGATTCCTTGAAGATCACGACAACAACAAAAATGGCCCGGTGGGAGTGGGAATGCCGAACATATATCAGAGTTCAATAGCTATTACACCGATGAGAGGACTGAGAACATACGAGAAAAGGCTGCAAAACCACTGTGTAAAAAAAGCTGTAGTAATCATGACCGGATACCTAGAGTTGAGGGCACCTCTGTGCCGTACAGGACCGGCGGTTTAAAAGACGTGTAAGCACCAACACACATATCAGATCCCTTGAAGATGATGTCAACCAGAGAGGAGTGGGATCTCCGAACATATGTTCAGCCCGATATTTCAGGCTTACTTAGACTATTCAGTCCATTGCGGTACCACAGTGTTGCTTAGCTCATTGAGAAGGGACCTCATTTTTATAGCCGAGTCTGAGCGACGTTCCAGAAATTAGAAATTTCACCAGCATTACTGAGAGGATATTGTCCACCGCTGAAAAAAATTTTGGCGTTTGGTCGAAACTGGGATTAAATACTTGACCCTTTGTATGCAAAGCGGGCATGCTAACCATTGCACCACGGTGGCTTCCCACCGTAGACTAGTTACTTTGCCAACACCCACGGTTGACACAGTTGGTAGAATACTACCAAATTCTCTGGTAGATTGGTAAAATTCTTGATGTTTTGGTAGATTTTTGCAAAACATTCCTCTCCAACTAAGAGATACTTTAATTTTTTATAGAAATCAAATTTTGACAAAATTTTCTATAGAACGAAGGTATCTTCTATTCGACCTTGATAACTTTACGATTGGTGTGAGATAAATTTAATGGAATTAAATATCTTGAAATGTAAATTAATGCGCTTTTCGAGAAGAACTGTATTCGAGTCGAGTTATTCTATCGGGACTAACGAGCTGGAAGCAGTCGATTCTTTCAAGAATCTTGGATTGCTATTGGACCAGCGTCTGAACTTTCGTCAACACATCTCTATGGCCATCAGTGAAGTAGTTGTTACTCTTGGATTCATGAAACGTTGGAGTAGGTTAGGTTAGGTGGCAGCCCAATGTATCAGGCTCACTTAGACTATTCAGTCCATTGTGATACCACAGTAGTGAACTTCTCTCATGTCACTGAGTGCTGCCCGATTCCATGTTAAGCTCAATGACAAGCGACCTCCTTTTTATAGCCGAGTCCGAACGGTGTTCCACATTGCAGTGAAACCACTTAGAGAAGCTTTGAAACCCTCAGAAATGTCACGAGCATTACTGAGGTGGGATAATCCACCGCTGAAAAACTTTTCGGTGTTCGGTCGAAGCAGGAATCGAATCCACGACCTGGTGTATGCAAGGCGGACATGCTAACCATTGCACCACGGTGGCTCCCAAAACGTTGGAGTAAAGAATTTAGAGATTATTCAATTACCAAGATACTTTACACTTCATTAGTACGAAGCAACCTTGAGTATGGTTCTATATTATACCATCCACTCAAATAAGATTGAGTCCGTCCAGAAGCAATTTCTTCTATTCTGTCTTCGACACAGAGGTTGGGATCGCCAGTCTTTACCATCGTATCAATTTCGCTTAAATCTTATAAAATTACACTCACTGCGAAGTCGTAGAACTATATTCAATATTTCTTTCATAATGAATATAATTCAAGATGAAATTGATTCTGAGTTTCTTCTGAACGAACTGTCTTTTAACATACCTGTTAGATCTAGCAGGAATTTTGAACCGCTCAAAATTACGTATTATAGATCAGATTATACAAATAACGTTCCGTTTCGAAGGTTATGCCTTCAGTTCAATAAATATTATGCCATTATAAATCTGTCTGAGCAACGAGTTGTTTTGAAGAGAAATATTATTTTAAACTAAAAAATGATAAAATTTTCTATAGAAATAAAATTTTGACAAAATTTTCTATAGAAATACAATTTTGACAAAATTTTGTATAGAAATAAAAATTTTGACAAAATTTTCTACAGAAATAAAAGTTTGCCAAATTTTCTATAGAAATAAAAGTTTGCCAAATTTTCTATAGAAATAAAATCTCGATAAAATAATCTACAGAAATAAAATGTTGACAAAATTTTCTACATAAATAAATTTTGACAAAATCTGAGTAAATTCTCCCTTTGGTGCAAGCTAAAATCATTTAAAATTCGCCATATTTATAACCCCAAAAAAATTTTAAATTTTATAGATTTGTGGTAAATTTTTTTTGCAAATCTTGTTCGATTATTTTTGGCACGATTAGCAACAGTTGTTGCACCCCGTCAATCAAACGTGCCCATTTTGGATTTTCGAATCGAATAACCAACACATTTTTGACCAATCGAAATCCCCATTAGATTATTACCAAACATTTAAATTAATAGAAAATATTTTTATATAAATTATTAGTAACTTTATGGTGCCTAAATATTGGTTTTTGGTGTATCGGTGGGGTAGAGTATAATATAGTCGACGCCACTCGACTTTCCCCAGTGGGTCTTAATGCATAACAATTTATCCATTCATAAATTGCACTTGCTACACCCTCACAAAAAATCGCTTCTGTAACATATACTCCCAAACATATTTTGCTTCAAGCATATACATTTTTGGGTATTGCCCAAACATTTATATGTTTGATCTCTTCCAATATATAATATGTTTGAAAGCATATTGGTCTAAACAATATATGTTTGGGTAGTCTAAGTTCAAAACATTTTGTACTTTTGCATCCAAATTCAATAATGATGTCTTCCAAAAAACAATATGTTATTATGTGAACATATAATATGTTTGGAAGCATTTTGCACCCAAAAATATTATATGCTTAAAAAAAATTCTCCCAAACAATATTGAGCTCAAAATTTTATTTATTTATTTATATATTTACAATCATAATGAATTATGAAAATAAACAGGTAATATAGGTGCTAACAACATAGGTTTTCGACCTGAATGCTCAAAATTTTGTTTCTGCCTAATTGTATATTCCCTCACATCTTTCTCACTTCCACGAGATTTTTTAGTTCTTAGCACCTTTTTCTGTAACACAAACATTGTAGAAGAAATTATTCAATTTTATGATTTTTTTTATTTTAATTTTACCTTTTGCCGGACGGGGATTCGAACAGCGGACCACACAGTTTGTAAGGATCAAAGAAGTAGCTGATCAATTGCCCAAGGGAAAATAAAATGTTAATTTTGTAATAACAAGCAACAACCACCAACTTAATTCAATATCGCCCCCTATTAAATAGCGCTCCAAGCTACTAAACACATATATGTTTATAGGCTATTTCTAAATTAATATATGTTTGCATCCAAGCATATTATATTTACAAACATTTTATGTCCCAAACATAATATGTTCTAACATATTAACATATATGTCCCAAACATGTTATGCTAGTTTATGAACATTATATGCTTGCACTTCAAAAATATTGTGTTTAAAAATTTGTGTTCCAAACATATAATGTTTATAGCCAAACATATGAAAAACAGTCTTTTTCATCCGTGTATATTAGACCAATCTCCATTACTAAAATAATTTGCTTTAATGCATGCTTTAATTATTTAAATTCGCTGTTTTTAAACTTAGACGAATTTATGCTACAACCAAAGCAAAATAATCTTATATTACAACTCGCTATATTAAATTTTAGCCTCAGTGCAATAAATAAAAAGTAAACGGGTTAATGAGAAAAATTAACACTCTCGTGCGAAAATTGAATTAAATTGTATTTCATTTTGTTGGGATTTCCTTATTGTAACTACAACTAACGGACACTATTGGTTTTTTATAAAATTATTCCCTCCCATAAATGCAAAAATTAACTAAAATTAAATAAAAAAATAATTACCATATTAATATGGTAATTAATTAGCAATAATTACCATATTAATTACGCTGTAGTTAGTTTTTACAATTTTCAAGAATTTAGTTAGGAGTGAACGGTCATTAAATTCAGACATACTTGTAATAAAAAATATACATTGGACTGGAGAAGTTCTTTAAAAAAAAATTTAAAATAAACTAAAAAAATATTTTTTTTTGCAAGAAACTTAAGTTATTTTTAGTAACAATTTAACAACTGAATTTTTCTAGTTCTAGTAAATTGACATCACACAATTGTAAAAAGCTATCAATTGACACAAGGCCATATTGTAATTTGTATTTTGTGTATGAAAATGTATGAAAACTTTATGCTACCTATTGTACAATTGAGTGTGCTATTATTATTACACATTTATTTATATGGGTTTTTTTTTCTTGCTTTGCAAATACCAAAAGCACGAATTCCGAAAATTAAAACAAAAGCTACTGCACCCATTCAAAACAAAAAAAAAAAAAAACAAAAAAAACAAACAAAATTACATTCATACTTCCTATGCCTGTAGCTCATTCCAGTTGTCTGTTTGATGAACTCTCGCTCATATATCAACATGAAAGATAATAAAAACGAATATACAATAAATCTCACAAACCCATATAATTACTTATATTATACACAGATGTATTTATATTATAAGATATTATATATCATATAAATTTGAAATATCGCAAAGTTCTCATTAATTTTGCGGAGACATTTTATTGATTGCATCAGAAACAAGTTCATCGTCAATAACAAAAAACATATTCGTACAGTGTTCTCCAATGGAATATGATTAAAAAAAATAGGTTGATCAAATAATTGATTGTCACAAATAAACTTATAGTTAAAAATAAAAAAATTTCCATCACTTCGTTTTAATTAACATAGTCGTCCGAGTTTGTTTAAAAAGTTAATTGTATCAATTATTTTTTAATTAAAAATATTAAAATGTTCAATCATTAATTTAATTAACTTAATGTTTCTATCTTGATTAAAAAAGTTAATTGTATCAATTAATTTATTAATTGAAAAAAATTTCAACATAAATCAAGTTTTTAATTGCAAATATTTTGGTGATATTTTTTCTGTGAACGCTTTATGAAAGTCTCAAAATGTGGAGTAGAATTTAGTTCAATTTTCGCATGACGTAGTTCATTTTTCTATACAATTTACTTTTTTTCTGTGCAGGAGCTTTGTAACGATCTCAATTGATGTGTTTGTGTCCGTTTGTTGGCAGAAATATGAGGAATGGTAGGGTACAACATTTTTAATGTAATTTCTAGATGACAGATATACCAATGTGAACTTGGTAACACTTCGTTACCCTGTAGATTTTAACCCTCTAATGCCCAATCCCGCCTTTAGGCGGGTTTCATTTAAAAAGCAAGCTTTTAGTAAAACACACCTTAAGACAGCAAAAATGGGTAAAAAAGAAAACTCAGTTGAAACTGTTCAAGAGGCTTTGCAGCATATACTGAATTTTACCGTATACATTTTTCTTGTTTAGTTTTCTTGCTTTTGTTTCATTAACATTGAAAATTTAATCAGCTGGCAAAAAATTGGGGCATTAGAGGGTTAATTCCACAATACACCGCTAACCGGCGTGTATTTTGGTATACAAGAAACCGAGTTTTTACCTAACGTTAATCCCTAGGATTGTGTTTACACACTAAGGACTGGTTTCTCAATGCTAAAATTGTATTAACCGCTGGTTTATCCTCCTGTGGTGCAATGGTTAGCATGCCCGTCTTGCATACATAAGGTCGTGGGTTCGATTCCTGCTTCGACCGAACACCAAAAGGTTTTTCAGCGGTGGATTATCCCACCTCAGTAACGCTGGTGACATTTCTGAGGGTTTCAAAGCTTCTCTATAGGGTGATACGGTCAAAATTTGGTCAATATAAACTTGACGTATTTCTTTCAATTTTGCATTTAAAAAACCTGAACACCCCTCATTTTGAAAGTGTGTGTAGAATGTTGTTCCTATTTTGATTTTGGAATTCACTCTTCAGTTGTCAAAATGCCGTCCAAGCAAGAAGAGCAGCGTATCAAAATTTTGCTCGCGCATCGCGAAAATCCGAGCTACATGCACGCAAAGCTGGCAAAATCGATAAAAGTTGCCAAATCAACCGTTACAAATGTAATTAAAGTGTTTGGGGAACGAAAACCGCAAGCCGCTGAGACGACAAAGAGAGTTGCCGGTAGTTTCAAGCGAAACCCTAACCTCTCTCTCCGAGATGCCGCAAATAAGCTGGGTGTATCGTCTACAACCGTGTATCGAGCCAAAAAACGAGCCGGACTATCGACTTACAAGAAGGTAGTGACTCCAAATCGCGATGATAAACAAAATACGACGGCCAAAGCGCGATCCCGGAGGCTGTACACGACGATGCTGACGAAGTTTGACTACGTGGTAATGGACGACGAAACCTACGTCAAAGCCGACTACAAGCAGCTTCCGGGACAGGAGTTTTATACGGCAAAAGGAAGGGGAAAGGTAGCAGATATTTTCAAGCACATAAAACTGTCAAAGTTCGCAAAGAAATATCTGGTTTGGCAAGCCATCTGTACCTGTGGCTTGAAAAGCAGCATTTTCATAGCTTCCGGGACTGTCAACCAAGAAATTTACGTGAAAGAGTGTTTGAATAAACGTCTGCTGCCTTTCCTGAAGAAACACGGTTGTTCCGTACTGTTTTGGCCGGATTTGGCATCTTGCCATTACGGTAAAAAGGCCATGGAGTGGTTCGCCGCCAACAACGTGCAGGTGGTTCCCAAGGACAAGAACACTCCCAACACGCCAGAGCTCCGCCCAATTGAGAAATACTGGGCTATTGTCAAGCGGAACCTAAAGAAGACCAAAAAACTGCTAAGGACGAGGAGCAGTTCAAGGCAAATTGGTTTTCTGCGGCGAAGAAGGTGGACAAGGTGGCTGTACAAAATCTGATGGCAGGTGTCAAGCGTGAGGCCCGGCAATTCGGATTTGGAAAAGCGAAAGCCTAACTGAATATTTTTCCTGAATTTTATACTAATTGAACTTGAAAAAGAAATTTAATTTGATTTTTTAAATAAACGATTTCACCGATTTACACCCGTTTTCCCTTGAAATTTTGACCGTATCACCCTTTAAGTGGTTTCTCTGCAATGTGGATGGCCGTTCGGACTCGGCTATAAAAAGGAGGTCGCTTGTCATTGAGCTTAACATGGAATCGGGCAGCACTCAGCGATAAGAGAGAAGTTCACCAATGTGGTATCACAATGGACTGAATAGTCTAAGTGAGCCTGATACATCGGGCTGCCATCTAACCTAACCTAACCTATCCTCCTGTTAAGTACTAATCGGAGGATAAGAAATGGTCATAAGATTTTTAAGTAAATGTTACGCTTCTTCAATCACAGAAATGATTGTACCAATTACCAAAGCCAATTAAAAAAATATTTATACAGTTAATTTTTGTGATTGTGATTTTCTGTTTTAATTTAAAAAAATTATTTACAGAATAATAATA
The DNA here is from genome assembly GCF_050003625.1 of Haematobia irritans. Taxonomy (NCBI): domain Eukaryota; kingdom Metazoa; phylum Arthropoda; class Insecta; order Diptera; family Muscidae; genus Haematobia; species Haematobia irritans. The sequence continues at coordinate 48,947,129 of NC_134397.1, forward strand.
ATAATAATTACTTTATTTTTTATATTTTTATTTTTTTTATATTTTGAATTGCAATGTTAATTGGGATAATTGATGATTTAATTTTTTTATTGATTTTATTTTTTAATTTGATTAAATAACTAATTTTTTAATTGGAAATAATTTAGTGATATTTTTTCTGTGTTTGAATCAATATAATGCCTAATTGAATATGTTTTAAAATTCAATTAAAATTATAATAGGGAACATGTTGGTGATGTTTTTTCTATTGAATAACTAAGATCGGTTCTATTATCGTTTTACCTCAATTATAAATAGTTTATGTCTTCATTACCAGTTTCTGCCTGTAAACCACTGTGTCATCAATGTTATGATTCATTACAATATTTTTAATAAAATTAAATATCGGCTGTTGTTGTTGCTTCTCTCAAGTACGTTGGCAGCCAGACACGGTTATGGGTTTTGTTCATAAAATTCTTATCTTATCCCCCGTAACTCTCTTCATTCATTCTCACCCGCATATAAACAGTTCATAAGTTTTTTTATATATTGTAGTTGTCTTTTTTGTTGTTTTTGTATTTATTTTTATTTGCCTTTGAATGCAAATGTTTTGCCAGTGCTGGTTTGTATAGTAAGTGCATGACATATAATGTAAGTGTACTCAACTTAAAGCTCGTCATTACGCTTGATGGGTGTAATAGGGGGACTGACTTTCTCGTTGTTTTTATATTTTTATTGTTGTAATTTCTATGCATAGTATACGCACAGCCATCTAAATCATATACATACTACATATACATATGTAAATACGTTTGTATGAATATAAACCCATGGCTAGATCTCTCAATATATGCATGAACAAAGGTTGAAAAGTAATTTAAACTACAAATGCACTGTGATCTCTTGGCAATTATCACCCCCTCTCCTCTTCTCTCTCTCTCTCTACCACTCTCTATCTCTATAACTAAATTGTTTCCTCTAAATTAGTAACGCACTATAGCTTTACAAGTATGTACACTTTGGAGTCTAATGCTTACTATTATCTATGAAAGATCGTCGTATTTCGGTACAGAGATTGTCGACTTTATCTATTGTTTGATGTTTTTTTTTATCTATTTCTGACTGGGGTAATTCAGTTTGTTTTGGCTTTCTTTTATTGCAAAATTGAAACACTAACAAATAATTTATATTCGCAGCATGATGATGGTGGCTTTTTTAAATTTACTTGCGTTTTATATGATGATTACATGATCCCAGTGATTAGAGCAGCACCAAGTCTGGTAGCAAGTCTGTGTGTCTGTGTATGTGTATGGCTTACTTCAAGAGAATCACTGAGCATAACGAAGTGAGATGCGAATGAAATTTTGCGTAGGTGAATAACGATGATGACAACACAGAAGAACGGAAGAGATCATGCATACATATATACGTGATTTGTTTTTGCATGTACACATATATACAGACTTATTTGGCATAATTGGTATATATGTAGGCAAATTGTATGTAATTAAGCATTACATTTATTTAAATGTTGAAATATCTCTACTAGCTAGATATTTTTGTAAACTTCATATATGTTAAGGATAGATAAACTTACTGTGACATAATTGGCATTGATGTATTCCGTTTTCTCATCATCATTGAGACGCTGTAAAATGACGCGAGTTTCTGGAAGAGGTAGGACATTGGCATATCTGAAAAAAAAAAAAAAAACAACAAAAAATATATGTACATTATATTATGGATATATGAAAAAAAAAATTTGGGATGGAATTTTTGATTTGAGGAATGCGGGATTTGATGGGGAATTTTTAGATACTTATATAAATCTATTTTCTGTGATTATACCCAGTGTTGAACAGTATTGGGAAATTTTCTTCAGGAATGGGAATGGAATTTTTGAGTTGGGGAATGAGGGATTTGATGGGAAATTTTCAAGTACTTGGGGATTTTTCGAAATTTTTTCAGAATAATAAACCCGGTTTATAACAATATTATTTACATGTTATATGCACTGACATTATTTAAAGAAGTACACCTTAGTTGCAGGTTTACTCGATCTGGATGCAAGATGATGTATCAAAAGCGCATCACAAAAATCGATTAAAATACAACACACTATTACATCAACAACCACTAATTTAATGTAAGACAATTTAATTTAATATAGACCACATAGGTTTCTTCTTAACAATATTTCATAAAAAAATATATATCCACACGGATGAAAAAGACTGTTTTTCATATGTTTGGCTATAAACATTATATGTTTGGAACACAAATTTTTAAACACAATATTTTTGAGTGCAAGCATATAATGTTCATAAACTAGCATAACATGTTTGGGACATATATGTTAATATGTTGGAACATATTATGTTTGGGACATAAAATGTTTGTAAATATAATATGCTTGGATGCAAACATATATTAATTTAGAAATAGGCTATAAACATATATGTGTTTAGTAGCTTGGAGCGCTATTTAACAGGGAGCGATATTGAATTAAGTTGGTGGTTGTTGCTTGTTATTACAAAATTTACATTTTATTTTTCCTTGGGCAATTGATCAGCTACTTCTTTGATCCTTACAAACTGTGTGGTCCGCTGTTCGAATCCCCGTCCGGCAAAAGGTAAAATTAAAATAAAAAAAAATTGAATAATTTCTTCTACAATGTTTGTATTACAGAAAAAGGTGCTAAGAACTAAAAAATGTCTTGGAAGTGAGAAAGATGTGGGGGAATATACAATTAGGCAGAAACAAAATTTTGAGCATTCATGTCGAAAACCTATGTTGTTAGCACCTATATTACCTGTTTATTTTCATAATTCACTATGATTGTAAATATATAAATAAATAAATAAAATTTTGAGCACAATATTGTTTGGGAAAATTTTTTTAAGCATATAATATTTTTGGGTGCAAAATGCTTCCAAACATATTATATGTTCACAAAATAACATATTGTTTTTTGGAAGACAACATTATTGAATTTGGATGCAAAAATACAAAATGTTTGGAACTTAGACTACCCAAACATATATTGTTTAGACAAATATGCTTTCAAACATATTATATATTGGTAGAGATCAAACATATAAATGTTTGGGCAATACCCAAGAATATATATGCTTGAAGCAAAATATGTTTGGGAGTATATGTTACAGAAGCGATTTTTTGTGAGCGTGCAACAACGTGATAATACCATGTTATAAAAATACTCTGCTAGACAAAAGAAAATAATCAATAAGAAAGACATTTAAATATTATTATGATATGATTCAGGTGCTTTCATTGTTAAAATATGAGAACAAAAAAACGTTTCTTTATAAATCAGAAATAATTTACCATATAAAAGTATGTAGCATGTATACTGTGCATTTTATAAATGGAAAAAAATAATATAGTAAAAATGGAAAAAATCCTAATGTTGAGATTGAGGTCATACACTCAAAAAAAGTAAACCCTATATTTCACTAAAGCCAGTTTAACTCTATTTTAGTTTATGGAATTATTATGTTTTGAGATAATTTTTCTTGACTTCAATAAAAAAGGGGGAAAAATTATACACAAATGTAGCATAAAAATTTACTAAATTCTTCTCACAAAACTGTTCAGAACTTCTTAAAATTTGTAAATTTGTAAAAATGAGCCCATCTCGAACTTCGTATGACACTAAAGAAATTTTTGCAATTTTGAACTCCATTTTTTTTCCTTCAAACTACAAAATTTTCTATAACAAGCGAAAAAAATAATTATGTCTAATAAATTCTCTTGAATTTGTCGAGAAATATTTACTTGTTTTGTGATATCGGCGTGATGTCAGCGTTTGTAATACTGTTTAGTAAAAATTTTCTAAAAATAATCAAAATATTCTAAAATTAAACAAAATTTTTCTACCTGGTGGGTTCATTGTTTTTTTAGTGCACAACTCTGGACGTTGAATCTTTAAAAAAGTTTATCGCAGGCAAATTGATAAATATTTCATTTGGATCTTCGTATTTTTTTATCAAATAGAATTATTTTTTGTTCTTTGTTTTGTTTTTCTCTGCATTTTTTTTTTCTTCTAAATTGTATCATTTTCTTTTATTTGCAGTTAAATGTAAGTGTGCCTTTGTACATTTGATAAAAACATGACATGGTGTATACACAAAGAAAAAAAGCACAGATTCCTCCATTCAAGACGTAGCGGTGTCAAAAGTATGGATGAATTTTCAGGGTTAAGAAAGCCAATACTGAATTGGAGCAACCAGTGATGCCAATTTGGTGCTTTCAGCAACAAAATTAGTGCTTTTTGATGAGCTCAATTTTGGTTCTTATTTTTCCTCACTATGCAAATTATAGCGTCTTGAAATAAGCCTTAGTCAAAATGACGAAGGATGACGTTAGTGTACAAAAAATAAGGATGAATTTCCAAGGTTAAGTAAGCCAATACTGAATTGGAGCAACCAGTGATGCCAATTTGGTGCTTTTAGCAACAAAATTAGTGCTTTTTGATTTCACAAAAGCACCAAATTGCCTTTTTAGTGCCTTTTCAAAAACAAAAAAAAAAACACCAACTTGGTGCTTTCAAGCTTTTTCATTTAGTGCTTTTACAATTTGAACAGTATTGAGTTTAATTGACGACATCTTTTCATACAAAACTTCTGATTAGACTGCCAAAAGCTTAAGAAACTCAACTATATTGTGAAATATAGAATTTGTTATGAAGATGGTATTGATCATTTTTGTAATCACTATTGTTAATTAGGGTATTCTTCTGAAAAGTCTAGCGACGAGTGCAGAATTTCTGAACTTGATGAAAAAGCAAAAAAAAAGCGTCGCCAAAAAAGTAATGAAAATGTTCTTTTTGGATCCGGAAGTGGTGAAAAATTGACGAAGAAGCGATGAATTTAACAGGGACACAGCCGTTGCACAGAATTTGCATCACTTATTTAGGTGTGATCCGAATTCAATGTTTTGGATGTAAATTAAAAAATTCTGTCATATTTTGTCAAATAAATAATTTTTATACTTTTTTATAATTTTAAATGGATTCTAACGCTTGTCGGAAACGTTTGATATCAAATATTTTCAAAAATGCACAATTTTTTCAGATTGGATTTAGATTTTTTTCGACAAAATGTAAATGATTTGTACCATTTTATGAATTCTTACTTCGTTTTTAACGTATTTGAAACAAAAAAGTTAAAATTACCCATTAAAAGTATGAAAAAAACAAGTTATACAAAATTTAATTAAAAGAACTTCCTGAGTAGTTAAAATAAAGAACATCATTGGGAGTGTATCTTCTTGAAGTGCTTTTAAAGTTGTGCCTTTGCAAGAACTTCCAATTTTTGTTGGAAAAAAACTTTTGTATTAAAAACGTTTGTATTAAATTCACAAAAGCACTCATAATTAAAATAAGAAATAGACTCCCTCCAAATATTAATATTTCCAAATTTAATGTGGACAAATTTTTTTTCTCCTCTGAAAAAACATATTGTGAAATTTCAAAGACATTACTGATCAAAATGAATTGAATGAAGGTAAAATAAGCATTAACAATTATAAAGCTGTACACATGTATAGATAAAATTAAAAATTCTTCAAATCAATACCCAAGATTTCTAAAATACATCTTTGGAAGTTTTTTTTTTGTAGTACATTGAATTTTAGCTGGCTGAAGTAGTTTTAATGCTGGGAATTGGTATGTTAGAATTTATAATATATTTATGGTGCTTTTTGCCCTTCGGGAGTTGGCATCACTGGGAGCAACAATCCTTAGTTTATTCAAAATTTGGTCTGAAATAAGCCATTTAATGCTCATATTAATGCCGATTTAATAGAAATTTAATTGCGGACCGAAATTGAAAATGTCTCTACTCAGTTTCTTGTCTTGGAGGTGTCCCCAATCCCAACAAATGCCCCATCCCAAGAAATAGAAAATCGTTTTACAAATAGTCTAATAATTGAAATCGTAACATAGATCGTGCAATAAAGGAAACTGATGGGGGATGTGGGAATCCAAAACTGCTGTCTTCCCAACCATTCTGAACGACATTTTTATTATTCCATACACAGAAAACAATTTCAAGAAACTTTTTCCAATTAAAGTCTTAATTGAGTTTTAAAAAATATTCAATTAAAAATTTAATTGATACAAAAAATTTTTTAATTGAAACAAAAATCAATCACAAAAATTAATAGTATCAATTAATTTTTTAATTGAATCAATTAATTCTTTAATTGATACTATAATTTCTGTGATTGAAGACATATCAATTAAAAAATTAATTGGATCAATTAATGTCGTGATTGAACCAGAATTTTTTTTTTGTATGTAACCAAAAAAAAAATAGTGATATACTAAAAAAAGATCATTATTATTAAATGTGTTCAAAAAAGTCTCCCTATTTCTCTGATCTAACAACAAGTACTTTTTTCTCATATCTATCCTCTCGTAGCTTGATTCCATTAGAAAATCTCTTTTCAATTTGATTAAAGTACAAATGAATGAGAATGAAATTTCTTTATCACCACGATTTGGAAACTATCAGTATCTAATAAGGCCAAATTTTTATAATTCGTTAATTGAAGTCAAAAAAATTTTTTTGCTCGTATAATAAAGCCTGATTATAATAGTATGATGATTTTGTATATAATCTTACTACATACCTATTTTTATCTTCACATCCCTGAGGAACTTCATCTTCACATGTTGTTATCTGTGACACATCTCGGAATTCCTCAAATATACACAGTTTCTTAGCCACAAATTTACGTAGCTCATGCAAACCCATGGCATTGTGTCTTATCGAGGGATCATCAAAGGCCAAATTTCCATAGGCACGCTTTGGCGAGCATAAAACATTGCCCTTGCGCATACTGACACCTATCGGGTTATTATCTATTATATCTTCCTCCGAACTGATGGGACGACAATGTCCATCATATGATTTTTGTTTCTGAGTTTTTCGTTTTAGATAAAGAATTGCCACCAAGAATATAAAAGCGAAAACACCGAGAAGACTATCAGAAATAGCTATGATGGCATTAGCATCAGTTTCTCCTGAGGCATCGGCATTTTTCGAATTGGAATATATATAATTAATATCATCACCAATATCGGCAATGTCTATGGTTTGCCCGAGTGTGTTAGACGATGTTGTGGATGATAGGATATTTAGAGTGGGTGTTGTGGCAGTGTAATCTGTGAATAATGTCCTTAAAGTTGGTGTTGTGGTTGTTATGGGTGCGAATGTAGGTATATCTTTTTCACTTAATGGTGTAGTGTTCGGTAATGGGTCTATACTACTACTGCTGCTGGCAATCACTTTATAGATTTCTTCTATTTTTCTGGAAATGTCTATACCCTCATTGACTGTTGTAGTGCACGCTGAGGCTCTGGGTCCAATCGCAAGCTCTAAGAAAGTACTAAAAGATTTTTTCAAAACTCTAACTACCACTCATAGAAAATTTGTAACAAATTTTCTACATGAGGAACCTTGCCTTGATGTCTCTTGTCGATGAAATTAAAGAAAATCAGAGATTTTGATCCTTCGGGTCATTTTTCACCTATCAACTTTGGGTTCTTTTTTCAGACTGTCAAGTTGAAATTCCAAAATTATAATTAATTTTAAGAAGAGTTGTTAGCAATTTCGTAGAAATAATGTATTGAAAATACTTGCAAAAACTAACAGGTTGGCTGATAAGTCCCCGGTCTGACACATAGATGGCGTCGCTAGTATTAATGCATATTATTTTTTTATAGTACCAACCTTCAAATGATTCGTGTCAAAATTTGACGTCTGTAAGTCAATTAGTTTGTGAGATAGAGCGTCTTTTGTGAAGCAACTTTTGTTATTGTGAAAAAAAGGAATTTCGTGTTTTGATAAAATACTGTTTTCTGAAGGGAAAAAATACGGCGGAAGCAAAAATTTGGCTTGATAATGAGTTTCCGGACTCTGCCCCAGGGAAATCAACAATAATTGATTGGTATGCAAAATTCAAGCGTGGTGAAATGAGCACGGAGGACGGTGAACGTAGTGGACGCTCGAAAGAGGTGGTTACCGACGAAAACATCAAAAAATCCACAAAATGATTTTGAATGGCCGTAAAATGAAGTTGATCGAGATAGCAGAGGCCTTAAAGATATCAAAGGAACGTGTTGGTCATATCATTCATCAATATTTGGATATGCGGAAGCTCTGTGCAAAACAGTGACTATTATATGGCGTTATTAGAGCGTTTGAAGGTCGAAATCGCGGCAAAACGGCCCCATATGAAGAAGAAAACAGTGTTGTTCCACCAAGACAACGTACCGCGCTACAAGTCATTGAGAACGATGGCAGAAATTCATGAATTGGGCTTCGAATTGCGTTCCCACCCACCGTCTTCTCCAGATCTGACCCCCAGCGACTTTTTCTTGTTCTCAGACCTCAAAAGGATGCTCGAAGGCTGCAATGAAGAGGTGATCGCCGAAACTGAGGCCTATTTTGAGGCAAAACCGAAGGAGTACTACCAAAATGGTATCAAAAATTGGAAGGTCATTATAATCGTTGTATCGCTCTTGAAGGGAACTATGTTGAATAATAAAAACGAATTTTGACAAAAAAATGTGTTTTTCATTGTTAGACCGGGGACTTATCAGCCAACCTGTTACTATAGTTAATTTGTAAGAAAATCTAGCTTAGTATAATAAAGCCTGATTACTATGGTCAATGGCCTTTTTTGAAATTGCAACATTGGACTGCAACTTCTTGCAGTAATAAATTGGACTTTTTATGCCGACCTCCATAGAATATTGATGGAGGTATAATAAGTTTGTCATTCTTTTTAAAACACATCAAAATATCGATTTCCGACTATATAAAGTATTCAAAAATATTCTTTATCAGAGAGAAATTCTAAAACGATAGACCAACTTCGTCCGTCTATTGTAATCACGCTACAGTTTTCAATAAAGACGCTATCGTCCTAAAATTTAGCACAGATTCGTTTTTGTTTGTAGGCGGGTCAGGTTCGAAGATGAGCTAAATATTCATAAACTGATGATGGCAACATTTTTACTAAATGACGGATATATTCCTTAACTACAATTAAGAAAAAAAAAAGATAAAAATCTTACGACATTTGTATCGAAAGTACATTTTTTTATCGATTTAAAGTCAGGGTGAAATGACAAATACTTGACCATAATTTTATTAAATAGTGGATTTTTTTATAAACTTAATGTTGATAAATTGCTTACGATATTTTTATCAATTTTTATCGGTAGTGGATTTCTTCATAAATGTTGTAAGTGTTAAATTGCCTACGATATTTTTTGTTGAATAGCGGATTTTTTATCAGTTAAAACTAGAAAATACTATCGATAAAAAACCTATAATTCTGGATGTTGAATCTTTAAAAAGGTTTATCGCAGGCAAATTGATAAATATTTCATTTCGATCTTCGTATTTTTTTTCAATTAAAATTATTTTTTCGTTCTGTGTATTGTTTTTCTAAATTGTTTCATTTTCTTTTATTTGCAGTTAACTGTAAGTGTGCCTTTGTACATTTGATGAAGACGTGGCATGGTGTGGGTGTACAAGAAAAGCTTAGAGGAGGTTTCTCAATTGAAGACGTTGCAGTGTCAAAAGTATGGTAAGTACGATAAGTTTGTCATTCCCTTTAAAAGACATGCAATATTAATTTTCGACTATATAATGTATTCTAAAATATTCTTGATCAGCGATAAATTCTAAGACGATAGACCAAGTGCATCTGTCTATTGTAATCACGCTACAGCTTTCAATAAAGTCGCTATCGTTCTGAAATTTGGCACAGATTCGTTTTAGGTCGCAAGCAGGTCCGGTTCCAAGATGGGCTACATCAGTCCACGTTTTGATCTGGACCCCATATAAACCGCTGTGGTTTTGGACGTCTAGTGACTGTAGTTTTTATCCAATTTGCTTGAAATTAGAAACCTAGATGTATGTTAGGCCCACGCTTGTAGAAGCCACAATTTTTATCTGATTTGACTGAAAATTTATATCCAGACCTGTAGAAGAGGTGTGCCGAATATGGCCCACCTATTCTAAAGGTGTGCATATTGATAATGTTTTGGTATAGCCCCATATAGGCCCCGATTTGACTTTTTGGGCTTACAGAAGCCACAATTGGTATCCGAGTTGCATTAAATTAAAAATCTAAAATCATTTTAGGTCTATAAATAGGTATACCGAACATGGTGTGAATCGGTTTTTGTTTTGGTGTAGGCTCCATATGACCCGATTACCCTATTTGACTTCTTGAGCATCTAGACACCCCCATTTTTATCCGATTAGCATGTACAAATAAAATTTTGACAAAATTTTCTATACAAATAAAATTATGACAAACGTTTCTATAGAAATAAAACTTTAACAAAATTTTCGATAAAAATAAAATTTTCACAAAATTTTCTATAGAAATAAAATTTTGAGAAAATTTTCTATAGAAATAAAATTTTGGGAAACTTTTCTATAGAAATAAAATTTTGACAAAATTTTCTATAGAAATAAAATTTTGACAAACTTTTCTATAGAAATAAAATTTTGACAAAATTTTTTATAGAAATAAAATTTTGACAAAATTGTCTATAGAAATAAAATTTTGACAAAATTTTCTATACAAATAAAATTTTTAAAAAATTTTCTATACAAATAAAATTTTGACAAAATCTTCTTTTCTATAGAAATAAAATTTTTACGAAATTTTCTATAGAAATAAAATTTTGACGAAATTTTCTATACAAACAAAATTATGACAAAATTTTCTATATAAATAAAATTTTGCAAAAATTTTCTATAGACAAAAAAAAATTGACAAAATTTTCTATACAAATAAAATATTGACGAAATTTTCTATAGAAATAAAATTTTTACAAAATATTCTATAGTAATAAAATTTGGCAAAATTTTCTATGGAAATAAAATATGGCAAAATTTTCTATAGAAATAAAATTTAGACAAAATTTTTTATAGAAATAAAATTTTGACAAAATTTTCTATACAAATAAAATTTTGACAAAATTTTCTATTCAAATAAAATTTTGACAAAATTTTCTATAGAAATAAAATTTTGACAAAATTTTCTATACAAATAAAATTTTGACAAAATTTTCTATAGAAATATAATTTTGACAAAATTTTTTATCAACATAAAAGTTAGTCAAAATTGTCTATAGAAATAACATTTTGACAAAATTTTCCATAGAAATAAAATTTTGACAACATTTTCTATATCGTAGAAATAAAATTTTTACAAAATAATCTATAGTAATAAAATTGGGCAAAATTTTCTATGGAAATAAAGTTTGGCAAAATTTTCTATAGAAATAAAATTTAGACCAAATTTTTTATAGAAATAAAATTTTGACAAAATTTTCTATAGAAATAAAATTTTGACAAAATTTTCTATAAAAATAAAATTTTGGCAAAATTTTCTATAGAAATAAAATTTTGAAAAAAGTTTCTATACAAATAAAATTTTGACAAAATTTTCTATAAAAATAAAATGTTGACGAAATTTTCTATAGAAATAAAATTTTGACAAAATTTTCTATAGAAATAAAATTTTGACAAAATTTTCTAAAGAAATAAAATTTTGACAAAATTTTCTATACAAATAAAATTTTGAAAAATTTTCTATACAAATAAAATTTTGACATAATTTCTATACAAATAAAAGTATGACAAAATTTTTGAAAGAAATAAAATCGTGACAATATTTTCTATAGAAATACAATTTTGACAAAATTTTTTATAGAGAAAAAAATTGACAAAATTTTCTATACACTTAAAATTTTGACAAAATTTTCTATACAAATAAAATTTTGACAAAATTTTCTATAGAAATAAAATTTTGACAAAATTTTCTATACAAATAAAATTTTGACATAATTTTCTGTACAAATAAAATTTTGACATAATTTTCTGTATAAATAAAATTTTGACAAAATTTTCTATAGAAATAAAATTTTGACAAAATTTTCTATAGAAATAAAATTTTTACAAAATTTTCTATAGAAATAAAATTTTTACAAAATTTTCTACAGAAATAAAATTTTGACAACATTTTCTATATCGTAGAAATAAAATTTTTACAAAATATTCTATAGTAATAAAATTTGGCAAAATTTTCTATGGAAATAAAATTTGGCAAATTTTTCTATAGAAATAAAATTTTTACAAAAAAGTAAAAGAAAGTTTGTCAAAATTTTATTTTTTGTAGAAAATATTCTCAAAATTTTATTTCTGTAGAAAATTTCATTTATATAAAAAATGCAGTACTTCTTAGTTGGAGAGAAATCTACCAAAAGATGAAGAATTTTATCAAACAGAAAAAATCTACTATTTTTGGTAGAGATCTACCAACTGTGGTAACCGTGGTGGCAACGCAATATTTCATTTCCGAAGAGGTTCAGCATTACGTATTCCCTTACAATTTTATATATACTACTATTTTTATACATACCTATTTTTATCTTCACATCCCTGAGGAACTTCATCTTCACGTGCTGTTATCTGTGGCACATCTCGGAATTCCTCAAATATGCGTAATTTTTCAGCAGCAAATTTACTAAGCTCATGCAAACCCATGGCATTGTGTCTTATCGAGGGATCATCAAAGGCCAAATTACCATAGGTACGCTTCGACGAACGTAAAACACTGCCCTTGCGCATACTGGCACCTATGGAGCCATTATCTATGGTATATTCATCCAAACTGACGGGACGACAACGACCACCGTATGATGTTTGTTTCTGACGTTTACGCATCAGATAAAGGAATGCCACCAAGAGTATAAGTGCAACAACACCAATAACACTAACAGTAATAGCTATGATGACATTAACATCAGTTTCTCCTGAGGCATCGGTATTTTTCGGATACATAGAGTTTAGAGGCGGTAATGAATTAATACCACCACCAATATCGGCAGTGTTTATTGTGGGTGCAGGTGTGGTAGACGATGTTGTGGATGGTAACATATTTAGATTGGTTCTTATTGATGTGGAATCTATGAATAATGTATTTAAAGTTGTTGTTGTTGTGGGTGGTAATATAGATGTCTCTTCTATACTAATTGGTGTAGTTGTCGGTATGGATTCTGTTGTAGTACTGCTGCTGGTAATCACTTTATAGATTTCTTCTATTTTACTGCTAATATCTATACCCTCATTGGTTGTTGTGATGTGATAAGGATTTTCTGCTATTATAGGAATCGTCGTTGTGGTGGGAGATGGTGGGGCATTTGTGGTGCTTGTTGTCGTTGTTGACTCATCCAATAGACTAATATAGGTTTCCTCTTTGGCCGTACTTGTTGTTGTTATTATTGTTTCTTGTGTTGCTGAGGTATTATCTGGTAAACTCATGGTTGATGTCTCTACTTCTTGGTCATGGTCTTTTGTTTTATTAAAGTCACTTGTCTCGGTTATTGGTTCTTGTTCTGTTGTAGTCTCCTTTTTATTACCTCCCTTTATGGGAAACTTAAAGTAAGTTCCCACACTTTCAGTTGTTGTTTCTTCTTCCTGACGCTCTTCGCCCTCCTTTTCAACTAATGGAGTTTTTGTGGTCGTTGTCGTTGTTAAGGGTATTAAATTTTCGTTAATGTTTGGTGTTGGATTGCTGGTATTCTGAGAGCTTTGGACAACAGGTGTTTCTTGTTGAGAGTTTGTTGGTGTTGTTGTGTTTGCTATTTCAACTTCCTTCTCTGTATTTGTCTCTGGCGTTGGAGGACTTGACGTCGTTGACCCAATTATTATGATTGAATTTTCTTGGCCTTCGATGGTCACTTTTTCATCTTCCTCTATACTTTTAGGGGTTGTCGTGGGCTTTTCATTTGTAAAAGTTTCCAATTCCTCTTTGTCTTTGTTATTTTTGCCGTTTATTATCTCGTCTATAGAGGATGACGTAGTTTTTTCCTCCGATGTTCCATTGGTTGCTATCGTTGTCGCCACAAGAATATCTTGAGGGGTTGCTGTCGTCGTTGTCGTCGTTGACGTTGTTATTGTATTTGTTCCCGTTATAGATTCAGTAGTTGTTTCGAGCAACACTTGTTCATTAAAATGCGTTTTAATTGTACTTGAAAAATTATTTAAACTGGCCCCGATAGCTTCTGCCGACTCGGTTGTCGTATTGTCCAATGTAGCCTCTGTTGTTTCAATATTTATCGATTGTTTTTGTTTAATTTCATTGTTGCCATTTTGGTCAACAACTTCCGCTAGAGGAATTTTGTTAGTTGTCGTTGTTGTTGTTGTCTCTAATCGTAATGGGGGTATATGGGTAGTCGAGGTTAATCCATAAAAACTTGGTTTATATGTTGTAATCTCTATTTTCGCATCAATTGTTTGTAATTTTCCGTTTTGTTTTAAACTATTTTCATTATCCGTTAGACGATTTTCTTGGTAATTTTGTGAATTTTCCAAAATCACATTTGTTTCGACATTAACCGGCGTTGTTGTTCCATTCACTTTGCCCGTCTCAAGAGTACTGTTAATAATCGTTTGCTGCTGCGGCTGCTGCTGCTGTAATAAAGTTTTCGCGGTATTCAACGATTCATCATCACTAACAGCTGTTGCTGTTTCTGTTACTCTCTCTGCTTGGGTGTCTGTTACTACTTGAAAGGCATTAAGTTTAACATCGCTGTCGGCGTTGGCATTGCTTGCTATGTTATTTTCTCTCTCAGCCATAGGCAGAACAGCTGTTGTCGTTTTATTTAAAGTCAAGTTTATTTCATTTAGCTCAGGTCGTTGTTGTTGTTGATTCTCTTGTGTTATAACACTTTTGGGGCTTGCCACAATTTCCTCCGAAGACGTAGTAGTAGTAAATAATGAGATGCCCTTATTGTTCGTAGTGAACTCAGTTGAAGACTCCCCCGTAGCAGCGTCTATCATACCACCACCACCACCATCAGACTGTGTCAGTGTTGTTTTTTCATGCTGGTCTTGTTTATCTCCTCCTTCAACGTTATCGGACATTGACGATAAGATTGTGGATGTGTTTGGAGAATTTGCAGTGATTGTTCCAGCTGTGCTAGTTTCTACATTTAAAGAAGGTCCCAATGTTATGATACCAGTGCCAATTGTTGTTGTGTCATGGGTCAATGAGTTCATTTCAGATAAGGTGTTAGTGTTTGTATCAGTCATACCGCTGACTTCTGTGGTGGCCACCAAATCTTTATCGTTTATAATATGAGACCAATCCAATAAGTATTTTTCACTTTGTCCTCCATTATTTAGAAGTGGAATTTTACTAACCGTATTCACTGTTTTATCCACACTACCATTTTGAGGTTTTTCGAAATCCTCTTTATGCTTCGGCGCTGTTTCCATGGTTGCAGTCGATGGCATACCCATAGGTTTTAGGCCAGCCAAAGTCCATGCCTCTGACGTATTGGGTAAATTCATTTGCTGGGCATTTGTGGAATTGTCATTGATGAATTTTGGTTTTTTAATTTTTCCCAATTTTTGTTGTTCTTCCCCCTCATCTTGATCATTAAAATCTATATTATTTGCTATATGTGGAGGAGGTAGTGTTGTTATTTCTTCTTCCCCTTCGTTATTGCCATCCTCCGGATTTTTAAACATAGAACGTCCATAATCTATTTTAGATGAATCTCCAGAATCTTCATTAATAATGTTTACCTCGGTAGTATTTTGTGGTAAATCATTGCTAACATCTTGCCAAGAATCTCTATCGAGACCATTTTGTATTTTAAGAGTAGGAGAATTTGATTTTACGCGTTCATTTTCATTCGAATTTCTAGAGAATACTGCTTCTGCATTCGAATCTTTTGTATTCAGTTCTGTTGTAGATCTTATCGAATTATCACTAATATGATTTGTTTCTAAGCTCTGATCTTTGAATGAATGATCAGCTGTTTCTTTTACATGTACTGTAGCAGTTTCATTGTGATCAGCTGTTAATTTAGAATCGAGGTTTGTGGTATTACCATGCTCGTTTGTTTCCTTTATATTACTGGTGATTGATTTCGATTGGTCATCATCTTTTTCTGGATTTCTAATAATTTGTATATTTCCCTCACTTGTAGTTTCTTTATCTTTTATATTTTTTTCTTCATTTCCCAATTTCTGTAGAATATTTTCTTTGGATGAAATATCGAGTAAAATTTGTCCTGGATTATTTTGGTGATTTTCAGAAATTTTGTTATTTTCAAGTTTTGGGTCTTCTATAGATTTTCCCTCTTTTATTGAATTTTCCTGAGATTTTTCTTTAATTTCATTATTATCGGTCGTTACTTCGACTTTGCTAAAAGCAACTTCTTTCGTTGAGGGATTTTCGTCATTAGCGGAGTCTTTATTCGCTTGATTGATAGTTGATAACTGGACCATGCTTCCATTATGGGGCTTTACCAAGTCCATTTTTACACTTAAATTGTCTTCATTTTGAAGATTACTGATAGATGACTCGCTTTTAGCCATGCTAGTATAGTCATTTGATTTTTCCATTATGCTCTCTCTGTTGATGATCTCAACATTTTCCAAAGGTTTTCCTAAACTCTCGATCATACTGGTGTCATTATGGATCTCTATTTGGTCTACAGGATTTCTTCCATTCTCGTTTGTAATAGATTCTCCTTGAGTATTTAATGAGGGATCATTTTTTATAGCTGATGGGTCTAACGATAGTTTAGTATTTGAATTTAAGGGATTTCCATCATCTACCTTTTTGATATTCGATTTTCGGGCTGTATCGATTTCCACCACATTTTCATGGTCTCCTATATTCTTTTGGGGTAGTTTTAAATTAAGGTTATTCAAAGGATTTAACCCTATATCACTACCAAAGTCCTTAATAACTTTGATACTCTTATTTACGGATTCATTAAAGGGTTCATGTAATCCCAATTGAGATATAATATTTGCCAACTCTGTGGTTTTTTCCATATCCTCCATCATTCCATCTTCTTGTCCAGAACTTTTTATTGTTGCCTTTGTATTTTCATTTTCCAATTCCTTTTTATCAGATATTGCAGCCATATTAGTTTCCAGTGTTGCCTTAGTAACATTATTTAATTCAGTCACTGGATTTTGAATAACAGTGTCTCCTAAACCTTGCTTACTTCCAAGATTATTATCACCTCTCAGACTTTTCAAAAGTTTCATAGTATCATTTAAAGCTATTTCATTAAGCTGATATTCCTTAGAAGATTCCGTTATCGGTTGTTCCATCGATTGGGCAACTCTACTTATACTATTAACGGTTGTAGTCTCTGCTAAATTTGCCAGTGTTGCCGTTAATTTATCTAAGACCACCTCTCTTTGATTGTCAGGGTTGTTGTCAACATTCAATGCTGTACCTTCAACCAATGCCTTCAAATTTTCCGTTACCGCTTCAAGTGACCTCAAGTGATTTGTAAAGGGAGTTTCCCTTTTTTTGATAACACCTGCCATTATAGTTTGTGGGCATAAAACAGCTACAATCACCCATAATGCTAAGATAATTGACTTTGTTTTGGCATTTAGTTGACTACGCTTGCTTTGACACGAAAAGCTCGGAGGCAGTGAGGGCAGATTTTTTGTGTACATTTTTGTTTTTATCTTGGATTAGAAATTACCTAAAACGTGCTTAAAATTAATTAACTACTAAATGGAATTATCGATTCTAAATATTTGGAACATTTGGAAATGCAGTGGATATCTGTGGGAACAAGGGCACTTTGCGTAGTTAGGTCCAGCCTAAATGTTGGGATGGTCTATGCTGCTTCTCCTCATATATGATTAATTATCTGTGATTAAGATTAAATAAGAATTTGAAGGGATTTTAGCATTCCACATAGCATTAACCTCGTTTTTGTTCTTATTAGGAATTTATTTTTTTTTCTTCAAGTCTCCTTTAAATGCATAAAATGTTTGTGTATCCGGAATGTTGTAGTTTGAAATCTGAAAAAAGAAGAGAAAAAATAATTAGTTAAATTTATCAATCATTAAAGTCTTAATATTTCTATATCTTAGCAGCGGCGAAAAAAATCGAAAAAGTTAATTTTTGCACCCAACGAAAAAATACTTTCCACCAGAACGAAATTTCATACAAAAAAATCCGCTTTCTCAAAGTATTTTATTTAAGAGCACATAAATCTGAATTTATGACAAGCGATGAATCGATTGTCTACACGGACAAAAAATACTGTTTTTCATATGTTTGGGTGTAAAAATTATATGTTTGGAACTCACATTTTTAACACATTGTTTTTAAATGCAAATGTTCATAACTAAAATGTTCATAAACTAACATAACATATTTGGGTCATATATGTTAACATGTTACAACATATTATGTTTGGGACACAACATTTTTGTAAATATAAAATGTTTGGATGCAAACATATATTAATTTAGAAATAACCTATAAACATATATGTGTTTAGAAAGACATACCTAGAGAGTATGCTGCAAGTAAAAGAATGGAAGTAACCAATTGGCGCCTTAAGAACTTATACACACAACGAAAATGTCATTAAAATTTTTTTCTACCAGAGTGTGCCTAAGGCAGCGAAGGGCAAAGAGACTACGCGGCTTTTTGCTCTTACTTTCCAAAACGTTCTCTCGCTCAGTTATATGATTATATGAAACATAATATGGATGAGTACTGGGAAACTAATTATTTCTTTTCAGAAAGTTATTTTGGAGCATATGAATGTTTGATATGCCAAAAAACATCTCGTGTAGCTTCCCATGATTTTAAAAGGCGTTATTTAGTAATACATAGGGAATACGAAAATATTATTGGACATGAAAGGGATTAAAAAAATAAAAAAAAAAACATTTTATGAAAAATACATTTTTGATTCGCTAGAAGAAAAAGAACAACAAATATCTGAGCAGACGCAAAAAGCTTCGTTTGTTGTCGCCGCGGCCCTTGCTAAACATTCCCGTCCTTTAGAAGACGGTATTTTTTCAAGGAGCTTACATTAAATATATTAAATTGCTTCGGTAACACAGCAGAACACATTAATAGTAAAATATCGGCAATGCTATTATCAAGGCACACAATTACTCGCCGAACTGAAGAAATAGGTGAGTATATATATAAAAAATTAGTAAATCGTGTTATAAACTGCAAATATTTTTCCATTTGTTTAGACGAATACACCGACTACACCGATATAGCACAGCTGCTTATTTGCGTCAAAACAGTAGATGAGAATTTGGAGACCCATGAGGAAATCTTTTCCTTAGTTTCGTTTCATGGAAATGTTAAGGGCAAAACAATTTTTGATGCTGTTAATGATAAAGTTTTCTCGTTTGCTGATAAATCAAAATGTGTATCGGTTTGTACTGATGGCGCAAATGTGATGGTGGGTAAAAAAGATGGTTTTATTGGATTTTTAATAAAAAAACAATTTTAATATATATATATATATATATAACTTTCACTGCATTATTCACCAACAGGCATTATTTACAAAATTTATTAACATGCAGGAAACAATGAAAATTGCGGTCAAAATTGTGAATAAAATTCGGGGAGGCCATAACTCGACAAGTCACAGAAAATTTAGAAATTTTCTCGAAGAAATGAACAGCGAGTACGGGGATCTTCTGATGTACACAGATGTTAGGTGGCTGAGTAAAGGTCGTTGTCTAGAAAGACTTTTTAGTCTTCAAGAAGAGGTGATATTGTTCTTTGAGGCAACGCCATCAGTAGAAACTGATGATCTATTACGATATTTGAAAGATCCTGATTTTATTTTAGATTTTGCTTTTTTAACTGATACAACAATATTCATCAATCAATTAAATTTACAATTACAGGGTAAAAACAAAAAAATATTTGACTTGATCAACTCTGTACAGAATTTTTTACGAAAATTTGATATTTTACCTGCGCAAATAATAGAAAATAATTTAACTAGTTTCCCAAGGCTAAATAAAGCCTTCAATTCAAGTTCAAACCAGGTCAAGCTTATTTCATATGTAAACGTACTACAAGAGATTTTACAAAACTATAAGAACAGATTTAAGGACTTCTCCAAACTTGACTGTATAATTGCAATACATAACAATCCATATTCCTGTGAGATTAATAGCGAACGACCAGAATTAGCTGAAGAACTTAGAAGGCTACGAATGGACATAACATTACCTATTGCTAGTGGATCGGAATTTTGGAAACACTTTCCTGAGTGTACGTACCCCCACACAAAACAAGAAATTTTAAAGCTATATGCGATGTCCACGTATTTATGTGAGTCATCATTTTCTCTCCTAAATCTGATCAAAAATAAAAACAGGAATAGGCTTACAGATGAACATCTTGAACATCTCCTTAGGATCAAATGTTGTCCATATGAAATAAATATTGAGGAACTTATTAACTGTTCATAACTTTCATTTGAAATCAACTCTTTATTGTAATAACTGTGTATAACAAATATTTTTTTGTTTTTTCAATAATTGAATTTTTCCCATTGTGCCTTTTTAGAAATCCTAATAATGAGTTGTTCCAATAAAAATATAGTGTAAATAATGTAAATAATATTTCAAATTTCCATTGTGCCTTTTTAAATCCAAATAATGAGTTGTTCCATTAAAAATATAGTGTAAATAATGTAAATAATATTTCTGATCAAAGTCTTTCTTTGTAGTATATGAAACTAATCATGATTTGTTTCATTAAAAAAATTAATTTCATTAAAATTCATTATTAATAACGAAAATATTGCTTCAAAGCCTTTAATTAAAAAATAATGAAAAAACTAACTCAATATTATTGTCAAGTAGCATTTCTCGAAGTGCAAGAAGAGAGCGATCAATTGGATACGCACACAAACACAAATTCTCTCTGCCCATCCCTGGCCTAGGGTGAAACATAATATGTTTGAACAATGCAAACAATATTTTGTTTGGACCAATCCTGAAAATATATGTGCTTGAAGCAAAATGTTTTTTGAGGGTGCAGTTATTATTTGCTTCTGAAGAATTTTTTTTCCGACATAATAAAACTTCGCTTGTCTAAAATTTCGTTTCTCAGAAAAGAAGACTCTTCTTTTAGTGTGTGTTGGCAAATAAAGGCAACTGAAAATCCTCGTATACAATTTAGATACATTTTCACATAAAGTATTTAAATTTTCCCATTACTCTGTTTTTTTTTTTTGAAAACCCAAAAAAATAAATTTGTCTTTAAAAATGTTCATTGACTCTTTTCGGGGGGTATGGAAAATTATAGTAAACAAAAATATGTTAAGTAGAAAATGTTATCGGTTAAAAGTTTACACTATCTAATCTCCTCGTGACATTGTAACCATAACCTTCATGGGTTAGGTAGGGCTGTCGACGTCAGTCATTTATTGCATATGAATTATCTCAAAAATGACCTACAAATTTTAGGGAACTGTGAATTAATTGCTTGATATTATTGAATAAGAAAATTCCATCATTGATAAGAACTCACAAAAATAATTATGGAATGAATTTAAACTGAAAATAGGTAGATGATAAACTTTCAAATAATGGTCGTAAATTCTATTTCTATAACTATTAAGTGTGACATGGATTTGCTGGAAAAAAATAAAAATGTCTCTACACTGAAAATAAAATGTCACTTGAAGTTTTTAACCTACATTTAAAGATTTTCCGATTTCTTGTTGCATTAGTACAGTAACTAACGGAAATACTAAAATATTAAGGGATGTAGTTATATGAGAAGAGTATGTACAGTAGTCGTGAAAAATTGTTCAATTTGGGAAGAATAATTTGCGTATGTAATTTCCGCAAGAATTTAACATATAAGATCCAAAATAAATCATCTCCGCCCACCAGTTCTATACTAAAGGCTATGGAAATTCGAATTAGCCAGCGATGAAACATGTGTATAGTCAGGCTTGTGACACTTTCTTTCCATTAACTTAACAGTATAAATTTCCATTTTCTAGCACCTCGCACCAAATTTCAACCAGCTCGGATAAATTTTGCTCCTACAAGAGGCTCCGGAGGTCAAATCTGGGGATCGGTTTATATGGGGGCTATATATAATTATGGACCGATATATTTGCACTTTTGTTAGAGACCATATACTAACACCACATACCAAATTTCAACCGGATCAGATGAAATTTACTTCTCTAAGAGGCTCCACAAGCCAAATCTTGGTGTTGGTTTGTCCCATTTGCAATACCATCAGGGATGGAAAATGCAGTACTATAGTACTATTTTCAATACTTTTTCATCCTCGTCAGTACCGTAGTACCCCCGTGAATAATTTAGTACCTTTTGTGTAGACATTTTTGAGCCGATATCAGATTTATGGTACAATCGTTTTGACAAAATATTTTAATATTTTGAGAAAATCTTTAACAAACTTATTTGCTAATAGTCTCTTACAAATTTGGCAAAACAGACAAGTTCATGCGGGAAGAAAATCTCGATTTTGTAAACGCCATAGAACAATATTTATTGAATTTGAAGAATGTTTTAGTAGAAAAAACTATGTGATTCTATATTACGCTTCCACACGAACACTTTCTAGATAAGAAGTTATCGATGGCATACTAAAATAATGCAAACCATTACAGTCACTGTCGAAACTTGAGACAAAAATAATCTACCAACACTTGGAGAAAATCTTATCAAATACTACCAAAAAATATTATTTTCCAAAAATATATTTCTTTGATTTCAGCTTAAAACCACACAGAAAAAAATATCACCAAAATATTTCCAATTAAAAAGTTAATTGAAGTTGAAATTTTTTTTAATTAATAAATTAATTGATACAATTAACTTTTTAATCATGATAGAAACATTAAGTTAATTAAGTCAATGATTGAAAATTTAAAAAATTTTAATTAAAAAATTAATTGATACAATTAACTTTTTAATCAAATTCGGAAGACTAATTCAGTTAAAAAGTGCTGATTTTTTTTTAATTAAAAATGTATTTCAAACAAACATTTGTTAATCCAAATAAAAACTCGAAGCCAATTCAGAAAGTAATTAAAAATAGTTTAAAATAAATTAATTGAGTTTTGCAATCAACATCAATTAAATTTTTAATTGAATCAATTAAAAAATTAATTGAAATTTGCTAAAAAATCAATTAATTTTTTAATCAAGAATTTTTTCTATGCCCAATTAAAACTGTGATTGATACTATCATTTTCGTGATTGAAGACATTTCAATTAAAAAATTAATTGGATCAATTAATTTGGTGATTGAATCAGAAAAAAATTTTTTTGTGTGCATGCATTGACTAAACTACAAGTGTAGCTTAACCAACAGAGGAAAAGAATGTTTGTCAAATTTATTTGGGCAAAGCCCTATAGACTGCAAATAAATTTGCCCAAATAAATTTGACAAACATTCTTTTCCTCTGTTGGTTAAGCTACACTTGTAGTTTAGTCAATGCTTGGTTTTAAGCTGAAATCAAAAAACAACAACAATGCTTAAAGAACAAAACCAACAATAACAAAACAAAACGAAAAATATATTTCTGCAGAAAGTTTTATCAAAATTTTACTTCTACAGAAAATTTTGTCAAAATTTTATATCTATCGAAAATGTTGTCCAAATTTATTTCTGTAGAAAATTTTGTCAATATTTTATTTCTTTAGAAAATTTTATCAAAATTTTATTTTTATAGAAATTTGTTTGTCAAAATTTTATTTTTATTGAATAAATAAAAAATTTTATTTCTTTAGAAAATTTTGTCAAGATTTTATTTCTATAGAACATTTTATAAAAATTTTATTTTTGTAGAATTTTTTTTTTTGTCAACATTTTATTTTTATTGAATATTTTGTCAATTTTTTTTATAGAAGATTTTGTCAAAATTTTATTTTTATTGAAAATTTTGTCAACATTTTATATCTATAGAATTTTTGTCAAAATTTTATATCTATAGAATTTTTTTCAAAATTTTATTTGGGTACAAAATTTTGTCAAAATTTTATTTCGGTAGAAAATTTTGTCAAAATTTAATTCTATAGAAAATTTTGTCAAAATATTATTTCTATAGAAAATTTTGTCAAAATTTTATTTCTATAGAAAATTTTATCAAAATTGCATTTCTATAGAAAATTTTGTCAAAATTTTATTTCTATAGCAAATTTTGTCAAAAGATTATTTCTATAAAAAATTTTGTCAAAATTTTATTTCTATAGAAAATTTTATCAAAATTTTATTTCTATAGAAAATTTTGTCAAAATTTTATTTCTATAAAAAAATTCTCAAAATTGTATTTCTATAGAAATAAAATTTCTACCAAATAGTAGAATTCTACCAACTGTAGCGACCGTGATTACAATGTAGGCGGATATAAAACTAAAACAAAAAAATATTTAAAGTTGGGCTCAACTCAACAAAATTTAATATATTTTCTTTAAAATTCAGTCTAAGGGAGCTCTTGTCAATAATCTTCCAATGGAATTTTTGTTGATTTTGGTGAACAGTACTTTTTCGCTCAAAAAATACCTTTTTTGTACTTTCTTAAAAAGTGTATTTTCCATCCCTGAATACCATTCGACCTACATCAATAACAACAACTTTTTTCAAGTATACAGCTTATTTCGTTCGGAAGTTAGCGTGATTTCTACAGACGCATGGACGGACATTGCTAGATCGACTCTGAACACATTTTTGTGATCAAAGTCCCGATCGCAGTTTTAATCCAATTGACTTTGAATTTGGCACAAGTTTTTGTTTTGGGTCAGGATAGAACCCTATTGATTTTGGAAGAAATCGGTTCAGATTTAGATATAGCTCCCATATATCTTTCGTTATACACTGAAAAAACAGTGAACCCTTTTCCATTGCAAAATGAACTAAACTGTAGTAATATTGACCATGATTTAGCCCTTAAGATTTTTTTCAACTTGTCTAGTTTATAATTTTTTTAAATTTTAGTTCATCTATAACATTGTAGTTTAGTTCATTTTTACAACACCATAAGATTTATATACACCTACCAAGTTAAAAAGTCAGTATTATTTTGGTTTACTTGCTTATTTTGTGGGAAACCCGATAATAAAATTTGGTTAACAGTCTCTTTAAAATGTCGACGACTAGACTATTTTTAAATCAATCATTCCACAGTATAGAGAAATTAAATAATTAAAGGAACAACAAACCGTTTTACTATTATGAGAATTTTCATACATTAAAATTAAACTATCTTTAAGCAAAAGTACTTTATTATAAAAACTTATGATGAAAGTTCTTAATACAATGTTTTTTGTGAATAAAAATTATGACCACATGGAAAGAGAGTAGTTCATTTGAACCCGCTGTTTGGACATTTTGACTTATCCTTTTTTTATTCATCGTAGGTAATTTTTTCACATATCTTGCTAGAAAAAAATGGAAACAATAATGAAAATTAATAAAAATTAATACCATGTAATGAAATATAATTTTTAATTCTTCATTTTAGCTTGTAACTTACCATATTTGGGGCATTTTATCAAATGGTGTAAGGAATTCAACTTTTCTTTGGAAAACGTATCTCATAAAATTTGTACCTGAAACAATTAGAGAAATAATGAAGTATTCTAAATAAACTCATAAAACTGTGTTGTTATCGATGTGAAAGATATAATAAAATAAATATTCTAGTTGAAAGAAAGCCAAAGTTTTAATATAAAACTTACCAATTCTCTATTAAATTGTACGCTGAGGGGAAATATAAAAAGTTGTCCAAATTTATTTGGGTTACTCTGAAATTAAATATTAAATAAAATTATTAAATAACTTTTCAAAAAATCTAATGAAAAAAATAATAATATGCATAAAAACCAAATATTCTTGATATTCCTAGACAGTCATCAAAATGACGACACGTAATTTAATTTTCGATTTAAAATGCATTTTAGTCTATTGGGAAATGGTAAATTTAAGTTATACTAATTCGACCGTTTTATGTTTTTTTGTTTTATACTACTTAAAACCAAATTGAATAAGAAAATAAATGCAAGTTTGGTTCACTTTTTCGCTCACGATGAAAATTATATCGTCTTGAAATCAGCCGTAGTCAAAATGACGAAGGATGACGTTAATGTACAAAAAATAAGGATGGCTGTCCAGGGTTAAAAGAAAGTTAAAGAAAACTTACCAATTCACTATTAAATTACAGGCAAAGGAGTTCTAAAAATTTGTCCAAATTTTAAGGGGTTATTCTGAAATTAAATATTTATTTTTACATTAAAAATATTACATTAGTTTCCAAAAAAAATTAATTAAAGAAATACTAAAATAAGGTATTAAAAACCTGTAATTTTGATGATAAAAAGGTCATAAAAACGTAAATATTCTAGTTGAAAGAAAGCCAATTTTTAAAAGAAAACTTACCAATTCTCTACCTTTTTAAATTTGTTTGAATCCGTCTGGAGTTGCTCTGAAATTAAATATCGCTTTTACAACAAAGAAAAACATTAAACTGGTTTCCAAAACAAAATAATTAACAAATAATAATATTCATAAAAAATATTCTTTTCAAAAGAAAGCCATATTAAAAAAATACTTACCAATTTATGAATAAACTATACGCTGAGATATTACAAAAAGTTTCCAAATTCATCTGGAATTGAATATTAATTTTTTACATTGAATAAAGAAATTTTCAATACACTTTCAATTTCAACATATTTTACTAAATATTCTTAATAACTTTTTTCTAACCTACCGATAAAATATTAATAACTTTCATTTAAAAGGTTTAATAAACAAACACCAATATATGACTCAAAAATCCAAAATATTCCATGCCTTTATATTCCCTTGTTGCATACCTACTTAAAAGATGCAACAGCCCACGCCAACGCCAACTATACAACTGAAGCATGCCAAACAAAACCAAGCAAAGCCAAAACATTCCTACAACAACAAAAACACATGTGCCTTTATTGAAAACAACACCTCATCCAGCCAAAAACCATCAACGAATAACAAAACACACACACACAAGCCACTAAATGAACAAAAATAAAAAGAACCCCACGCTCATGTATACACAACAAAACTCAAGTAACATCATCTTTACATTAATCACATTCCACTATTCCGATAAAGATCTCTGTACTATGCATTAGTTCATCGCATCTGCTGACAATTTACTCTAAGAATAATATTCGTAAAGGCACACCAGTTTATGAGCGATGAAACGTTTAACTTAAAATTTGCAAAATTTTCATGAAATGTTATCTACCATTTTTGACGAAAATGTCTATAAATTTAATTACATGTGAACTAAAAATATTTCATTGTGTAATTTTTTACCAACAATTATTAACTATAGGAATAGTCAGTAAGAAATTTCTATCCACTTTCAAGTTCATTTTTCGTAAAAAAATATTTTCTCATACAAAAAAATCTTATAGTAAATTGCACTTATTATTTAGAAAATACTTTACATTTCACAAGTAGTTTTATAGCATGACAAACGAATTTTTAACTACCAGTTAAGAAATTTTTTTAGGAAATTTCCATCGTATTTTGTAGGCCATGAACTAAACGATTGCTACTTAGAATTTGTAAAATTTCCTTTCGAGTAGTTAATTTTCGTTCAAGATACGAAAAATGAACTAAAATTCTGGAAAATTCTTGTAATAAATTATTGTAAAAATCTTCTTAATTTTACGAGACACTTTTTTTTCTGTGTATTTACAGTGATATGACTACCGTAGATCAAAATTTCCCGCCGATTTACTTAAAAAAGTGCACAAGGAATGGAAATAATATTTTTACTATGCATGCCAAATTTAGTTGAAATTGGTTCAGATTTAATTATAGCTGCCATATATATGCGCAGAGAGTAGGACTAACATACATATGACAAATTTGTTAAAATTCGGTTCAGATTTAGATATAACTCCCATATATCTTTCGCCCGATTTAGATTCATATGACCGCGGAAGCCAAAGTCACATTTCGAACATTTTGAAGTTTTGTACTGAGATTTCAATTAAAATTTTAGCAATGTTTGCCAAATTTTATCAAAATCTTTCCTCCCAAGCGAAATTTGAGACAAACAAAGTTCGTTTCTCATTTGCTTTTCGTTGAAAGGAAATGTATTTGGAAGAAAAGTATATACTTTTTGTGATAAAGGTTTATTCTTTTCCAGGATGTAAAAACAATTTCATAAAGACTAACTCAAAAATTTTTTCTGGCTAAGTGCATTTTCCCTCACATCTTTCTCACTTCCACGAAGTTTTTTAGATCTTAGCACCTTTTTCTGTAATACAAACAATGTAGAAGATATTATACGATTTTATAAATTTAAAATTTTTTTTTACCTTGCGCCTGGACGGAGAATCGAACCGCGGACCATGCAATTTGTAAGCCAACACACTATCCACTGATGACTGAAAAATGGGCGAAAGTTAATGGTCTTGGGGTAAATCCTGCAAAGACAGAAATAGTCATGTACTGCAAAGATCGCAAAACTCCCACGGTTAGGCCCATTTCCTTAGGGGGTATTGAAATTCCCTTTAGGGAGTGTGCAAAATACCTTGGCGTTATTTTGGACAGGAAGCTGAACTTTAAGCTTAATATTGAAGAAAGGGCGAGGAAAGCAACGGTAGCTTTATACTCGTGCAAAAAGGCAATAGGGAAAAAGTGGGGACTAAAACCAAAAATTGTACATTGGCTATACACGGCAGTGGTTAGACCTATAATGCTATATTGTTTTGTAGTCTGGTGGACGGCACTTCACCAGCCGACAAATTTAGACAAAGTTCAGCGTATGGCGTGCTTGTGTATCTCAGGTGCATTCAGCAATACAGGAACAAACTCCCTTAATGTCATACTGCATCTATTGCCTTTAGACATTTTGGCCAAACAGTCAGCTGCAACAACGGCTGTGCGGTTGCGCGAGCTATCGCTGTGGTCGGAAAAAAGTTACGGTCACAGTTCGGTCCTCAAAATAATGCCAGATGTGCCTAACGTAGTGGATTACACTTTGGCGAGTCCACTTTTCGACAAAAAGTTTGAGACTCTAATTCCCAACAGTGAGGCGTGGTGTACACGGACCCCGGGGAATAAAAGATATATAGATTTCTACACTGATGGCTCCAAATTGGATGGCCAAGTGGGTTTCGGAGTATATTCTTAAGATCTGGAACTTCGAATAGCGAAAAGATTACCTGATCACTGTAGTGTTTTACAGGCTGAAATATTAGTAATAAGAGAAGTGGTGAATTGGCTGAGAAGTAATGCTCCAAGCAATATTGGCATTAATATATACTCAAACAGTCAACCTGCAATAAAATCCTTGGACTCTGTGTTCCTCAACTCGAAAACGGCCATCGACTGCCGCAAATCTCTCAATGAGATGACTGAGCAGCACAATATTCACCTAATATGGGTGCCTGGCCACAGGAACATACCGGGGAACTGCGAAGCAGATGAGCTAGCAAGGCTAGGAACTACCTTACATATTCCAGGAGAACTAGAATCTGTTGGTGTGCCTCTGGCTACCTGCAAGCTCTTACTGCGTGAGAAGGCTGTCATGATGGCAAATGTTCGATGGGAGAATTGTAAGGGTTGTAACGACACCAAGCAAATATGGCCCCATTTAAACTTAAACCGCACACTAGATATGCTAGTGTTCTCGAGACGCCAGATATCACTCCTGATATCTGCTATAACGGGTCGCTGCCTGATAGGCGATTTTGCAAAAACTATTGGTGCGAAGTATAATGACTATTGTATGAGCTGTCATGATGCGGAGGAAAAGGAATCAATAAAACACCTCTTGTGTGAGTGTCCTGCATTTTGTGTAAGGCGTAAGCAAATTTTAGGGGCATATAGCTTCAGATTACTAGCGGACTTGGAAAACGTTAACTTAAGCAGTCTGCTAATGTTTTTGGAACAATCTGGTTGGTTCAACAGAAAACAGAAGAATCGAGAAGGTTCAACGGTTAAAACTAGAAGTGCCCATATGTAATAGGTACTTTTAGTTAATGTGGTATCATAATGGACTGAATAGTCTAAGTGAGCCTGAATCTTAATCGGGCTGCCACTTTAACCTAACCTAACTATCCACTGAGCTATGTAGCCGTTATTGTCATCAATAGACAATTACCCATATAAGTTATATTTATACAGTATAGATTGCGGCGCCCACGAGCCGATTAAACAAAGTTTATTTAACAGAAAAATACATTTAGTTGGGCACCGTGGAGCAGTGGTTGCTACGTCCGACTTGCATGCCAAGGGTCGTGGGTTCGGTCCCTGCTTTTTTTATATATATATATATATATATATATATATATATATATATATATATATATATATATATATATATATATATATATATATATATATATATATATATATATATATATATATATATATATATATATATATATATATATATATATATATATATATATATATATATATATATATATATATATATATATATATATATTACAGATATGGTCGGAAGATTCCGAAAAAATGTTCAACATTACATTCTACTATTTAAAATTTTTACTATGAACTGTAAAATGTGTCTTATTAAAGACCTAAAGTCAGAAAAGAACAGTGTTTGATATAAACGAAATTGACTGTGTTGTTGGTTCAAAAATAACTTTTTTAATTGAAAAAATAAAAATTTTGTAACAAACGAATTTATCACAATGGACTGAATAGTCTAAGTGAGCCTGAATCTTAATCGGGCTGCCACTTTAACCTAACCTTAACAAACGAATTTTTTTGGTGATAAAAGTGTATACTTTTCGAAGCAATTCAAAAAACTCTAACAAAAGAAAAACGTTTTCGGTACACGTTTTCCAAACGTTTTTTTCTTTGCGTGTACTCGGCCCCGCCCGACTTTAGACTTTTTTTACTTGTATTTTCTTTGCGTTTATGTAAATTGACCATTTAAAAAGAAATTTCAATTCGATATACAGTCGAAGCTCTGTTTAACGAATGCCCCATTTAGCGAAAATCCAATTTAACGAACTCCAAATTCCTAACATTGAGTATTCTAAATAACGAACGAATGAGCAAAAATTACGTTCGATTTAACGAAAACGCTTTTAATCTTAAGAAAATTAACAACAAAAAATCGTCAATATTTGACGATTGGGAAAATGGTTTACGTCCTTCGGAAATGTCAACAAAGTACGGCATTTCCAAGATATTTAGATTCCATCAAATGTTTGGAAACACATATTCTATCCCAGCAAAAAAAGCGTAGCCAAAAAAGTATTGAAAATGTTATTTTTGGATCCGAAAGTGGTGCAAAATTGACGCAGAAGCAATGAATTTAACATGGGCTTGTCATAGACGGAAGTCCTCCATTTCAGCAGCCGTTGCACTGAATTTGCATCAATTCTTTAGGTGTGATCCGAATTCAATCTTTTGGATGTAAATTAAAAAATTTTTTGATATTTTGTCAAATAAATCATTTTTATAATTTTTAATGGACTCTAACGCTTGTCGGAAACGTTTGATCTCAAATATTTTAAAAAATTCACAATTTTTTCAGATTGGCTTTAGCATTTTCTCCGACATAATTTAAATGATTTGCACCATGATTGATTTGTATGAAAAACACAAGTAACAAAATATTGAATTAAACTAACTTCCTGGGTAGTTAAAATAAAGAACATCATTGGGAGTACATCTTCTGGAAGTGCTTTTAAAGTTGTGCCTTTGGAAGAACTTCCATTTTTTTTTTTTGCTGGGATTTCCAGGTACCTATGTTAAAAGTTAGTTTATATAGAGTAGCAGCTCCGCTATGGGAAATGGATCTACCCCCAGAACAAAAAACGCTTTTTCTTATCATTAATATCAAACACGTGCTTCGGGGGGAGCATAGTTTTCATCATTGTTGACACGCGCTATAAATTAAAAGCAAAAATCTTGTAAAGTAAATATCGGGGGGAGCATAGTTTTCATCATTGTTGACACGCGCTATAAATTAAAAGCAAAAATCTTGTAAAGTAAATATCAACATAAACTAATCTATGATTGAAATAGGCTTCGTGGATACATAGGACATATCTACTTCCCTCTTTCCAAATGCTCAATGCAATCAAATGTCAAATACATGTCAGATTGCATGCAAGTGACTATTTATGCTTCTTCAAACTAAAGAAAAATGGCTACCAACCATATCGGAAAAAACTGATTCCTGTAATTTCTATAAATTTTATGATTTTTTCCTTTATATCTGATAACATTTTCTAGGATGTTGGTCTACAACCAAAGAAAAAATTATTTCCTCCGGAACGAAATTTTAGACAAAGGAAAATCTCCTTTGTTATAAAGAATTTTCTTTAAGAGCAATAATACCGTGGCAATTATAGCCACTACACGGATGAAAAAGACTGTTTTTCATATGTTTGGCTATAAACATTATATGTTTGGAACACAAATTTTTAAACACAATATTTTTGAGTGTAAGCATATAATGTTCATAAACTAGCATAACATGTTTGGGACATATATGTTAATATGTTAGAACATATTATGTTTGGGACATAAAATGTTTGTAAATATAATATGCTTGGATGCAAACATATATTAATTTAGAAATAGCCTATAAACATATATGTGTTTAGTAGCTTGGAGCGCTATTTAACAGGGAGCGATATTGAATTAAGTTGGTGGTTGTTGCTTGTTATTACAAAATTAACATTTTATTTTTCCTTGGGCAATTGATCAGCTACTTCTTTGATCCTTACAAACTGTGTGGTCCGCTGTTCGAATCCCCGTCCGGCAAAAGGTAAAATTAAAATTAAAAAAAAAAAATCATACAATTGAATAGTTTCTTCTACAATGTTTGTATTACAGAAAAAGGTGCTAAGAACTAAAAAATCTCGTGGAAGTGAGAAAGATGTGGGGGAATATACAATTAGGCAGAAACACAATTTTGAGCATTCAGGTCGAAAACCTATGTTGGTAGCACCTATATTACCTGTTTATTTTCATAATTCATTATGGTTGTAAATATATAAATAAATAAATAAAATTTTGAGCACAATATTGTTTGGGAGAATTTTTTTAAGCATATAATATTTTTGGGTGCAAAATGCTTCCAAACATATTATACGTTCACATAATAACATATTGTTTTTTGGAAGACAACATTATTGAATTTGGATGCAAAAATACAAAATGTTTGGAACTTAGACTACCCAAACATATATTGTTTAGACCAATATGCTTTCAAACATATTATATATTGGAAGAGATCAAACATATAAATGTTTGGGCAATTACCAAAAATGTATATGCTTGAAGCAAAATATGTTTGGGAGTATATGTTACAGAAGCGATTTTTTGTGAGCGTGTATAACCGGAACAAGTTCCAAAATATTAAACAAGCACATTTTTATGGAGATCAAAATAATTTTAACCCGAACCATTTTATTTTCCGGAAAATACCTTAAGTATGCTTTTCCAATTTATTGCAAAATTCCCCATATATTTTTTCGTTTACATAGAATATGACGTGCCGTATGCTATACAATGTCTACTGATAAATTATCCTTTCCTAGTTTCCCCACAAAACTTTTCATATTCGCAAAGTTGATTGGGCCAATATGATATTCCATGTTTGAGGCTTTTTCCCATTGGGTGCAACGAAGAGACCCAGCAATTTATTTACACATGGATGGTTTGACAAGCAGAATACAGCAGAATAATGCATGCAAGTGATAATTTTACTACATATGATTGTCAACAAATGATAGACATAAAAGTTCAATGGCCTATAATAAATGGGAAGAATATAAACATTTTTCAGTTGAATAAAGGATAACGATGTGAATTCCTGTGAAAAAACGGGGTGGTATTTTATGTTTGCAGTCAATTTAAATAAATTGACATATGATAACATATAAAAATACTTTGTAGGGTGGACGATTTTTTTTAAGTCCAACCATAGTATACATAGTTATTTAAAATAGTAATAATATCAAATTATTTCAATCTTAACGAAAATGTATCATTTGATGATTGTAGGTAGTTTAATCTGATTCATTTTAAATTCAATCTTAAATAGAAGTAAAGCATACTTTTAGGCTTTTGTCTACAATGTTAAAATAACATTTACATTACAGCTGCTTATTTGTACGAAATTGATAACAGCATATAGAAATGTTATATGCGTGTATTAGGTGAAGAATTTTTAATAACAGAAAGGGAAACATATTTGTGTGATTTTAAATCTTTACACCCTTCACCACTACTGTGGTACAGGGTATAATAAGTTTGTGCATTTGTATGTAACGCCAAGAAATAGTGGTCATAGACCCATCTTTTAGTATACCGATCGGCTTAGAATTAAATTCTGAGTCGATTTAGCGATGTCTACCTGTCTGTCTGTCCGTCTGTCTGTATATGTAATTTTGTGCACAAAGTACAGCTCGCAATTTAAGTCCAATCGTCCTCAATTTTGGCATGGGATCTTTCTTCGGGTCAAAGACAATCGCTATTGATTTTGGAAAAAATCGGTTCAGATTTAGATATAGCTGCCATATATATCTATCACCGATGTGATCATAATTCACGTATTTATGAACCGATCTTCTTCAAATTTCGTATATCTGAATGTTTTGTCGGTCACGTAAAACCTGCAAAACATCAGCTAAATTGGTATAGAGTTAGATATAGCTCCCATATATATCGTTCGCCCGATTTACACTCATATGACCACAGTGGCCAATCTTTTACTCCGATTTAATTCAAATTTTGCACAGGGAGTACAATTAGCATTGTAGCTATGCGTGCCAAATTTTGTTGAAATCGGTTCAGATTTAGATACAGCTCTCATATATAGCTTTCGCCCGATTTACACTCATATGACCACAGAGGCCAATTTTTAACTCCGATTTAGTTGAAATTTTGCACAGAGAGTAGAATTACCATTGTAGCTATGTGTGCCAAATTTGGTTCACATCGGTTCAGATTTAGATATAGCTCCCATATATATGTTTTTCTGATTTCGGCAAAAATGGTCAAAATACCAAAATTTTCCTTGTAAAATCGCCACTGCTTAGTCGAAAAGTTGTAAAAATGACTCTAATTTTCCTAAACTTCTATCACATATACATCGAGCGATAAATCATTAATAAACTTTAGCGAAGTTTCCTTAAAATTGCTTCATATTTTAATGTTTCCCATATTTTTTACTAACATTGTGTTCCATCCTAGTGCATTAGCCGACTTAAATTTTGAGTCTATAGATTTTGTAGAAGTCTATCAAATTCTTCCAGATCGAGTGATATTTAAATGTATGTATTTGGGACAAACCTTTATATATAGCCCCAAACACATTTGACGGATGTGATATGGTATCGAAAATTTAGATCTACAAAGTGGTGCAGGGTATAATATAGTCGGCCCCGCCCGACTTTAGACTTTCCTTACTGGTTTTTATTTATTTATTTTTAATTTTATCATTCAAAGCAAAAAATGTAGGAAAAAACATTACATTTTACAAACATTTTAGATTTGTTCGAATTGGATATCACTAAACCAAACAAAAGTAAACTGTTTTCTAGGAAGAATGAACTCGTGCGAAAATTGAACTAAATTGTACTCCACATTTTGAGATTTACACAAAACGTTTTTAAAGCAGTTCACAAAATTATCTGTCATAGAAGAAGAAATGAATCTCTCATAGAAGAAGAATGTCTTATTCTATCCATACAGGGATGCTATTGTTCTTAGGACTTCCATGGAGAGGGATGCGGCGCTAATTTTTGAGTTTGC
Source organism: Haematobia irritans (assembly GCF_050003625.1). Lineage (NCBI taxonomy): Eukaryota > Metazoa > Arthropoda > Insecta > Diptera > Muscidae > Haematobia > Haematobia irritans. Next base: position 48,982,802 of record NC_134397.1, read on the forward strand.
TAGGCTGAACAGGTTGATAATTAACCCCCAGAAAACAAAGCTTATTAGGTTTAAGCCTAACTCTAGGAGCTTAAATAATGATTTTTATGTGCATATAGATGGGAAACGTGTTCACGAATCGCATTATGTTAGATATTTAGGATTGACTTTGCAAAGTAACCTATCGTGGAATATGCATATTGAGGATGTGAAGAAAAAGATAGCTCCGGCGATCGGAATTTTGTTCAAGTTTAGTAGGAGACTGAGCTGTAAGACAAAATTATTGATATATCAATCACTTGTTCAATCGCACTTGAATTATATGGCAATTTGCTATGCATGCAACGGAAATGGTGCAGTATTAAAATCTTTGCAACGAATGCAAAATAAGGCATTAAAACTAGTGTATAATCTCCCTCTGACGTATCCTTCGATCGCTCTTTATAGTGAAGTGTGTAAAACTATTTTGCCAATACGCGGTACATATGACAATCAAGTTTTAACGTTTGTTTTTAAAAATTTGTATAAAATTGGACATCATACTATAGATTATGTTCAAAACCAATCTCACTTTGTCACAAGAAACCAAGGAAACCTGAGGATTCCTACACCCTCAAAAAAAATCGCTTCTCTAACATATGTTCCAAACATATTTTGCAGGAAGCACATATATTATTGGATACTGCCGAAACATTAATATGTTTGTTTTATGTGAACATATTCTATGTTTGGAAGCATTTTGAGCCCAAACATATTATATGCTTTGCTTCCCAAAGACGATTGTGCTCATTCCCTAACATACTCGTAACTTTCACTTCCACGAAATATTTTAATTCTTGGCACCTTTTTCTGTAATACAAATAATGTTGAAGAAATTATTCGCTTTTATAAATTTTTTAAATTTTACCTTTCGCCTGCACGGAGAATCGAACCGAGGACCATACAGTTTGTAAGCCAACACACTATCCACTGGGCTACGTAGCTGTTATAGTCACCAGCAGATAATTATCGTTATAAGTTACATTTATATAGCATAGTTTGCAGCGCCCACGAGCCCATGCAAACATAACATTGTTTAACAGAAACATACATTTGTTTGCCACGTGGAGCAGTGGTTAGCATGTCTGCCTTGCATGCAAAGGGTCGTGGGTTCAATCCCTGCTCCGACCGATCACTTTTTTTAATTTACACATTTATATTTATACTATATTAAATTTTTATAATGACACTTCGAAATGTGGCTTATTAAAGATTTATAGTCAGTAACAGTGCTTGATATAAACGAAATTGACTGATTTTTGGATAAAATATTATTTTTTTATTGCAAAAATAACAATTTTGTAACAAAAAACTGTTTTTGGTACAAAACTTTAAAATTTAGAAGGAATTCAAAAACTCTAACAAAAGAAGAACGTGGAGTCGAGTATAAACATACATAAATAATTTTATAATATAAACATTTTTTTAATTTTATAATATAAACATTTATTTAGGCGTGAACAGTTTTTTACTAGCATTTAACACCATCGGTCTAAAATGCCTTTTATTTTTCTTTAATAATTCATTTTAAATAAAATGAAGTTTTTAAATTGCTTTAGCTGCAAAACTCGAACTTAATGCCCGCTTTTATATTTGAAGGTGTCCGTCAACTCCTCGTAGACTACTTATTAATAAAGAGGAACTAAACTTTGTTATTATACATTTTACTGTGTAATTTTTCACTATTTCCTCCTTATTTCATTTTACTGTCCCAACTCTAAAAAGAGTATAGTGCCCTTTCGTTATTTTTATGAAGACCCCTGATTTCTTTTAACGAACCGAGAAAAAAATTGTGCCCATAATGCCAAAATGATAAACAAAACACATGTCCACACATACATAAAATGCTGCTCTCAAGGCGAAAACATATGCTGTTTGTTTTTCAAATATCTATTCTCTTGGTTCCGAATGTCTATTCTCTTTATTCAAATTAAATAATATTTAGACTTAAGCATATCAAATTTTTGGGCTTATCATAAAACAGTTTTCCGAAACAACATTCAAGCGGTTTCACAGAAATTGTTCTCTTTTGATTCTTTCGCTATGTTATGTTGATATCTTTCGTCAACTCTCCCGGTTTCCATCTCTATTTCTTTCTCTATACTCTCTCTCTCTCTCTCTGTCGCTTTGAATAAAATATCACAACATATGTATGTTTAGTCGAAATTAGTAAATTTATATATGTTTACATTCACACATATTATTTTTATGAAACATTCATGCCGCAAACATAATATATTCTAACATATTAACATAGATGTCCCAAACATTTAGTGTTAGTTTAGGAACATTACATGTTTGCACTTAAATATATTGTGTTTTAAAATTGTGCCCGAAACACATTTTGTTTATATCGGAACATATCAAAAACATATTTTTCTATCAGTGTAGATGTAGATTTGAAAAGTGCAAGCAACGTATTGATTATATTGGAGGATTAAAGTTTAATAGCTTGCCCCCCGAAATCAAAAATACTCGAAGAATTTCAATTTTTAAGAAAAGATGCAAGTCGTATTTATGTGAAAATATTGAAACGCTCCTTTTGTAGTTTTTTTTTTCTTTTACTGTTGGATTTATATTTGGAATCACATTATATGGTATATATTCAACTAGAAATGTATTTTCATAAGACATAAGTTTAATTTTGCCAGCTCGCCTCTACAATGCCTATAGTTGGCGCTGAGGCCATTATTTTTTGTGAATTTATTAAAATTGTGAATAAAATATAAAAAAAAAAAAAAAAAACTAAAAGTAAAGAGCGAAATCATTGGCGCCAACTCATAACCATTGTAACCACACTGTAGTCCATTCTTACTATTTTTGGGAATCGTACGTAAATTTTCTTTTGCATTAGTTCATATTGAACTTATGTGGACGCTCATTGCACTTTATACCCATGTTTAGTTCAAAAAATGCTTGAGACATACTTAAAAAAACGAAAAATTCACTGGGCTATGGATAATTTCGCAAAAAATAATAAAATTTTATTACAAACAAATATTTTTTTTTTTGCAATAAAAATAAGTTAAATTTAGCGTTAGTTTAACTACGGAAAATTTTTTTTTGTGTAGCATGAATTATGGCCTTTACACTGAACGAAGATGGATCTGCGTTATTTTGGCCCATAGACGACGATACTTTGGTATTTTTAGACCTAGTCCAACATTAGAAAGGAACCTAAGAAACTCCTTTTGAAGAATATCCATGGTCTACGGCAAAAATGTTTGTCGGCACAGGTTTTTCAATACTGGTTTAGGACATTTTCCCAATAATATTCGCCATTTATTTTTATCCCTCGGTCTATGGATACGAGCGAGGAGCGACCATCAGCCGTTACGGCGGACTGCACCATTACCATCCATTACATACCATGAGTTCTGGTGACCAATCGAATGTGTAAATTTTCAGCTAACTTTTGTGGCAACTAAACCCCATCATTTTGTTTGTTTATAAACTGTTCAATTTGGAATGAAGAAAACCAAATTCGGTAACTGGCCATCTTCTAGAGGTATGTTCAGCTCAGTTTTCTACAGCTGCGGCGGGGATTTCGATCAAATCGAGTTTTTATTTTTCGGATCATTTCTGATGTTGCTAAATAACGTTTTTTTTTGACGCGATGCACCAATGCCATTATCACGGTAAATAGCAATAGTAAGAGAACAAGATTTATTCAAATTTGAATACTGGAAGACTCTAACGACAACGCCTTGTTGATTTGCAACCATACACTGAAAAAACAGTGAACCCACCAGGAAGACATATTTTGATTAATTTCAGAAAATTTTTAATAGTTTTAGAAATTTTTAACTAAACAGTATTACAAGCTCTGGCATCACACCCATATCACAAAAAATAAGTAAATATTTATCGACAAATTCAAGAAAATTTATTAGACATACATAATTTTTTCACGTTTTAAAGAAAATTTTGTAGTTTGAAGGAAAAAGTTGGAGTTCAAAATTGCACGAATGTCTTTAGTGACATACGAAGTTCATGATGGACGCTTTTGTAGTAAAATTTACAAATTTTAAGAAATAATGAACTATTTTGTGAGAAATACGAATTTAGTAAATCTCTATGCTTAATTTGTGTATAATTTTTTCCCATTTAACTAACTTTCGCAAAAAAATATTAGAGTAAATGAAACTTTCTCCTAATATAATAATTTCATGAACTAAAATATAGTTAAATTGGCTTTAGTGAAATAGTGAGTTCACTTTTTTTTTGAGTGTATATAAAATCACTTTATCATCACAATAAAATTAAGTGTCAATTGAATAAATCAGTCAGTTGTTGGATGAGCGGTTTAGGAATGATAGCAAGCTGAAGTTGGTTGCAATACATTTCAGCCACACTGTACACCGGAAAAAAATCCGTAATTAAACTAACTCTGAATTTAACTTTTATTATTGGAAAAAAAATATTTGTTAGTAGTTAAATTGTATTATTTTTTTCGAAAATTTCCAGAGCCCAATGAAATTTTCCTTTTGTTAAGTATGTCTCAAATATTTTATGAACTCGACGTGGGTATAAAGTTCAATAACCGTACACATAAGTTCAATATTAACTAACGCAAAAGAACATTTTCATACGATTCCCAAAAATAGTAAAAAAAAATTCTTCTATGAGAGGGTGTAATTTCCTGAGTTGTAGTTAATAAGTACACTAGAGCATTAAATTTTCCTGGTTTTAACAACGCTTTGTGGAAATCTCAAAATGTGGAGTATAATTTAGTTCAATTTTCGTACGAGGTAGTTCATTCTTGGTAAAAAAAATACAGTTTCCTTTTTTTCCATTGATACATGCAAAGAAGTAACAGCAAATAATGTTTTCTTTTTTTTTTTCCTTTATTATTTTCATGTTGCATGTATTACAACAGAAATCATAATTGCCTCATGTCCAAATATTATTGGGTACATAACGAACACAGAAAACTATTTACCATTTCTGCGTATTGTATGTTAGGTATTAAAATTATGGAATTAAACAATTAAATATTGTGAACGATAACATATTTTTCATGCCCCATAAATGGAATTGCAAAATATGCTATTCGTTATGGGGGTGAATGTGATTTCCTCTACTCTTACTCAAGAACATAAACTCCTAGTAACCACACATATGCAGAGAAATGTGCTGCGTGTGAATGTTACTACTACACTGCACCTGATATGGTCAATTTAATGCAACATAGAAAGAAACGTTTATACCACTTAGATTTTTTTGAAAAAACTATGGGGCTCATTCTTCACCGAAGTAAAAAAGAACAGAACAAAATACACCGAATCCCTTCTATGTTCTCTGAAATAGCCAATGCATCCATGTTCAACAGCTTTGGATCATATAGAACCGAACTTCTGATTTTCACCACTTTTATCAAAACTGCTTCAAACTTCAGTAGTTTGATTAAAAATTTCGTGGTTTGAATCAAACTTCAGTAGTTTGATTAATACTTCAGTGGTTTGAATCAAACTTCAGTAGTTTGATTAAAACTTCAGTAGTTTGAATCAAACTTCAGTAGTTTAGGTTAGGTTAGGTGGCAGCCCGATGTATCAGGCTCACTTAGACTATTCAGTCCATTGTGATACCACATTGGTGAACTTCTCTCTTATCACTGAGTGCTGCCCGATTCCATGTTAAGCTCAATGACAAGGGACCTCCTTTTTATAGCCAAGTCCGAACGGCGTTCCACATTGCAGTGAAACCACTTAGAGAAGCTTTGAAACCCTCAGAAATGTCACCAGCATTACTGAGGTGGGATAATCCACCGCTGAAAAACTTTTTGGTGTTCGGTCGTGGCAGGAATCGAACCCACGACCTTATGTATGCAAGGCGGGCATGCTAACCATTGCACCACGGTGGCTCCCTTCAGTAGTTTGAATCACCACTCAGCAGATTGATTAAAGCTTCAGTAGTTTGAATCAAACTTCAGTTGGTTGAATTCATAACCAAGAGTATTCTTCAAACGTCTGAAATTTAATAAAAAATTGTTTAGTTTGAATTACGAATACGACATTGGATGACACACAGAGATTGCCGATCAAAAAACCCATCGTGTTAACTCTCAGTCTTATTTCGTTTACCTTTCTCAGTGTACTGTAGCCATAAAGAAATGCTATATTTGATTCGGTAGTTTAGAACAGTTATTTAGGTTTCTTGGTTGAATGATTTTCATCGCAAAACACAGATCTTAAGAAATGGGAAGCAAAGAATTTACTTTTTTGCTTTTTATTTGCTTTTTACTCGAAACGTTCGTCATACCAACAGAAACCAAATAGAATTAAATTGAAACAAAAATATTTCGTTTCATATTAGCTACCATAAACAGTTGTTTAAACTACAAAACAACAACAACAATAAAGTTGGAAATTAACCAAATAAAATGACACTTTTAAATAATGACTTGCTTTTAAAGTGTAAATAAGCATGGATTAATCATTGGGCCCTTTATTCAATTCTACAAAAATTATCTCATCTTAGCACACTTGATATAACATCTGACTTTGGGTATGACGATAAAATATCCTTTTAATTTATTTCATTAATGAAGTTAAATTTAATGCAGCAAAAAAACGTCGGCAAAAAAGTACTGAAAATGTTCTTTTTGGATCCGGAAGTGGTGCAAAATTGACGCAGAAGCGATAAATTTAACATGGGCTTCCCAGCAAAAAATTTGGAAGTTCTTCCAAAGGCACAACTTTAAAAGCACTTCCGGAAGATGCACTCCCAATGGTGTTCTTTATTTTAACTACCAAGGAAGTTCTTTTAATTCAATTTTTTATAACTTGTTTTTTTTCATACTTTTAATGGGTAATTTTAAGTTTTTTGCTTCAAATAAATTTTGTCCAAAAAAATGTTAAATCCAATCTGAAAAAATTTTGAATTTTTGAAAATATTTGAGGTCAAACGTTTCCGACAAGCGTTAGAATCCATTAAAAATTATAAAAATTATTTATTTGACAAAATATCACAGAATTTTTTAATTTACATCCAAAACATTGAATTCGGATCAAACCTAAAGAAGTGATGCAAATTCAGTGCAACGGATGTTGAAATGGAGGACTTCCGTCCTATGATAAGCCCATGTTAAATTCATCGCTTGTGCGTAAATTTTGCACCACTTCCGGATCCAAAAATAACATTTTCATTACATTTTTGCCGACGCTTTTTTTACTGGGTTGTTATAGGACGGATGCCCACCATTTCAACAGCCGTTGTACTGAATTCGTATCACTTCTTAAGATGTGATTAGGTTTAACTGTTTTGTATGTAAATAAAAAAATATTGTGATATTTTGCCAAAAAAAAAATTTATAATATTTTATAATTTTTAATGCATTTTAACGCTTGTGTGAAACGTTTGTCCTCAAATATTTTCAAACATTTGAAATTTTTCTACAATGGATTTATCATTTTTGTCGATTGAATAATTGAATAATTTGAATAATTTCTACCATTTCATTAATTCTTTGTCTGTTTTTAACATATTTAAAAGAAAAAAGGTTATAATTGGGCATTAAAATATGAAAAAATCGAGTTATAAAAAAAATTGAATTAAAAGAACTTCCGGTGTAGTTAAAGTGAAGAACACCCTTGGGAGAACATTTTTGGAAGTGATTTTAAAGTCGTGCCTTCAGAAGAACTTCCAAATTTTTTTTACTGGGAATTTAATATAATTTAATTTTATATTAACTGAATTGAAATTAACTGAAATTAATTTAATTTTAAACTAAGTTAAATTTTTATTAATTTACTTCTAATGATCTTCATCAAATTTTATCATTTTATTTCTGTGGAGAATTTCGAATGTTGAAATTTTATTTCTTGAAAATTCTATTTCTGTACAAGAATTTCTTGGAAAGTTTCTATAGAAAATTTTTGTTGGAAATTTTATTTCTTTACATAGATCTTTTTGGAAATTTTATTTCTATAGAAAATTTCTTGGAAATTTGATTTCTATAATTTTTTTTTTTTGGAAATGTTATTTCTATAGAATTCTTTTTTTTCGATATTTTATTTCTATTTTATTCTTGAAAATTTTATTTTTTATAGAAGATTAGGTATAGTGGCAGCCCGATATTTCAGGCTCACTTAGACTATTCAGTCCATTGTGATACCACAGTGGTGAACTTCTCTCTTATCACTAAGTGCTTCCCTATTTTATGTAAAGCTCAATGACAAGGGACCTCTTTTTTATAGCCGATTCCGAACGACGTTTCAAACGCTCAGAAATGCCACCAGCATTAACGAGGTAGATAACCCACCACTGAAAAACTTTTTGGTGTTTGGTCGAAACTGGGTTCGACGGGCATGCTAACCCGCCTAGAAAATTTCTTTGAAATGGAGATTTCTTGGGAATTTTATATTTCTATAGAAAATTTCTTGGATTCTATAGGAAATTACTTTGAAATTTTATTTCTATACAAAAATTTGTTTAAAATTTTATTTTTACACAAAAAATTCTTGGAAATTTTATTTCTATAGAAAATTTCTTTGAAAAATTATTTCCATGGAAATTTTATTTCTATAGAAAATTTCTTGGTAATTGTATTTCTATAGGAAATTTCTTTGAAATTTTATTTCTACACAAAAAATCTTGGAAATTTTATTTCTATAGAAAATTTCTTTGAAAAATTATTTCCATAGAAATTTTCTTGGAAATTTTATTTCTATAGAAAATTTCTTGGAAATTTTATTTCTACACAAAAAAATCTTGGAAATTTTATTTCTATAGAAAATTTCTTTGAAAATTTATTTCCATAGAAATTTTCTTGGAAATTTTATTCCTATAGGAAATTTCTTCAAAATTGTATTTCTACAAAAAAAAAAATCTTGGAAATTTTATTTCTATAGAAAATTTCTATGGAAATAAATTTTCAAAGAAATTTTCTATAGAAATTTTATTTCTATAGAAAATGTCTACAAACTAAGAAAATTTAGTCGAAATTGTTTTCTATATTTTTTTTATTTCGGTAGAAAATTTTGTCAAAATTTTATTTTTGTAGAAAATTTTGTCACACCTTTAATTCTATTGAAAATTTTGTCGATATTCTAAATCAATAGAAAATTTCGTCGAAATTTTATGTCTATAGAAATTTTGGTAAAAATTTTATTTCTATGGAAAATTTTGTTAAATTTTTTATTGCTACAGAAAATGTTGACGAAATTTTATTTCTGTTTTATTTCTTTAGAAAAATTGCTAATGTCGAAATGTTTTCTCCAATAAAATATTTCGTCAAAATCTTATTTCTATAGAAAATTTCTTGGAAATTTTATTTCTATAGAAAATTTCTTGGCAAAAATTTGTTCGAAATTTTATTTCTATACAAAAATTATTGGAAAATTTTATTTCTATACAAAAATTATTGGAAAATTTTATTTGTATACAAAAATTTCATGACAAAAAAAAATCTATAGAAAATTTTTTGAAAATTTTATTTCTATAGAAAATTTCTTTGAAATTTTATTTCTATACAAAACTTTCTTTGAAATTTATTTCGATACAAAATTTCTTGAAAGTTTTATTTCTACAGAAAAATTTCTTGGAAAATTTATTTCTATAGAAAATTTCTTTGCGTATGGCGATGAGTAATGACTGACACAATGCTTAGCTTAGGATTTATTGAATTAAAATTTAAGTTGAATTAGAATATCCTTTTATTTTATTTAAATAATTAGGTTAAATTCAATCTAATTTAATTTTATAATAAATGGATTGAATTTAAATTAATTTAATTAAATTTCCATAGAAAATTTCTTTAAAATTTTATATCCATAGAAAACTTTTTGGAAATTGTATTTCTATAAATTTTTTTTGGATATATTATTTCTATACCAAAATTTCTTCGAAACTTTTTTACTATAGAAAATTTCTTGGAAATTTTATATCTATAGAAAATTTCTTTATTTCTATAGAAAACTTTTTGGAAATTTTATTTCTATTCAATAATTTCTAGTAAATTTTATTTCTCTATGAAATTTCTAGGGTATTTTATTTATATTCAATAACACTAGTTTACACAGAAAATGTACATTTGATGGGAGGTTACTTTTCTTATGTATTTTCATCTGCTGAATTCGAAAAAAAATGGAACAGTTTTTGAGATATCCCGTTATTTTTATACCCACCACCATAGAATGGTGACGGGGGTATAATAAGTTTGTCATTCCGTTTGTAACACATCGAAATATCGATTTCCGACTATATAAAGTATATATATTCTTGATCAGGGAGAAATTCTAAGACGATATAACGATGTCCGTCTGTCCGTCTGTCTATCTGTCTGTCTGTCTGTCTGTTGTAATCACGCTACAGTCTTCAATAATGAAGCAATCGTGCTGAAATTTTGCACAAACTCGTCTTTTGTCTGCAGGCAGGTCAAGTTCGAAGATGGGCTATATCGGTCCAGGTTTTGATTTAGTCCCCATATAAACCAACCTCCCGATTTGGGGTCTTGAGCTTATAGAAATCGTAGTTTTTATCCAATTTGCCTGAAATTTGAAATCTAGGGGTATTTTATGACCATAAAGAGGTGTGCCAAAAATGGAGAGTATCGGTCCATGTTTTGGTATAGCCCCCATATAGACCGATCTCCCGATTTTACTTCTTGGGCTTATAGAAACCTCAGTTTTTATTAAATTTACCTGAAATTGGAAATCTAGAGGTATTGTAGGACCACAAATACGTGTGCCAAAAATTGTGAGTATCGGCCCATATTTTGGTATAGCCCCCATATAGACCGATCTCCCGATTTGGGGTCTTGGGCTTATAGAAACCGTAGTTTTTATCCAATTTGTCTGAAATTGGAAATCTAGAGGTATTTTAGGACCATAAAGAGGTGTGCCGAAAATGGTGAGTATCGGTCCATATTTTGGTATAGCCCCCCATATAGACCGATTTCCCGATTTTACTTCATGGGCTTCTAGAATCCGAAGTATTTATCCTATTTGCCTGAAATTGGAAATCTAGAGGTATTTTCTGGTCATAAAGAGGTGTGCCGAAAACGGTGAGTATCGGTCCATATTTTAGTATAGCCCCCATAAGAACGATCTCCCGATTTAACTCCTTGGGTTTCTAGAAATCGTAGTTTTTATCTGATTTGCCTGAAATTGTAAATATTTTGGTATTTTAGGCTCACAAAAACGTGTATCGGATTAAGTTTTCATCGGTCCATTTGGTAATGCCTTCATATAGACCGACTTCACTTCTTGAGGGTGTAGAAGGCGCACTGATCATGAAAATTGCTTGAAACTCAATGTAAAATTTCCAGATTTTACTTCTACAGATTTAAGATTTCAAATCAAGACGTTATTTTATAATTTTCTTGCACACTTACAAGAGATGTTAATGATTCCTCTAAAACTCAAACAAAAATGGTTCTTATAAATCCAGAATCTGATATAGTCCTCATAAGTGAAATCTTTAAATTTAACTTCGGGAAGTGTCCTTAAGTCCTCAAGCCCTCCTGAAATTTCAAAGGAAACCCTAATATATGGTTCATGGTGGTGGGTATTTAAGATTCGGCCCGGCCGAACTTAGTACTGTATATACTTGTTACTTTTTCGCTCTTTCTTTACTAAAAAAAATTATATCTCGTTTTTGGAACTTAAATGAAAGGTATTGAGATGACAAATAATCGTGTATAATTCGATCTATGATAAATCAAGTGGTTCAAAAAATATCGATGCCAAAAGTGCAAATTTTCAACAAAAAAATCTTGTTTTACAGTAACACTTTTCCGCCGGAAAAGTACATATAATTAAAAAAATTGCTCTCCATGGTCGTATAGATTATACTCTAACGTAAGTAATAAGACCAACTTGGAGAAAAACGACCGAAAAATGGCAAAGTTATAAGCAACTGAGTGAACAAATCCGATATAATCGGATATTCCTAACACGAGATATAATTTGTTTAGTGAACAAGTATATACAGCAGTAAGTTCGGCCGGGCCGAATCTTAAATACCCACCACCATGAACCAAATATTAGGGTTTCCTTTGAAATTTCAGGAGGGCTTGAGGACTTGAGGACACTTCCCGAAGATAAATTTAAAGATTTCATCCATGCGGACTATATCAGATTCTGGATTTATAAGAACCATTTTTGTTTGAGTTTTAGAGGAATCATTAACATCTCTTGTAAGTGTGCAAGAAAATTATAAAATAACGTCTTGATTTGAAATCTTAAATCTGTAGAAGTAAAATCTGGAAATTTTACATTGAGTTTCAAGCAATTTTCATCATCAGTGCGCCTTCTACACCCTCAAGAAGTGAAGTCGGTCTATATGGAGGCATTACCAAATGGACCTATAAAAACCTAATCCGATACACGTTTTTGTGAGCCTAAAATACCAGAATATTTACAATTTCAGGCAAATCAGATAAAAACTACGGTTTCTAGAAACCCAAGGAGTTAAATCGGGAGATCGTTCTTATGGGGGCTATACTAAAATATGGACCGATACTCACCGTTTTCGGCACACCTCTTTATGACCCGAAAATACCTCTAGATTTCCAATTTCAGGCAAATAGGATAAAAACTTTGGATTCTAGAAGCCCAAGAAGTAAAATCGGGAAATCGGTCTATATGGGGGCTATACCAAAATATGGACCGATCCTCACCATTTTCGGCACACTTCTTTATGGTCCTAAAATACCTCTAGATTTCCAATTTCAGACAAATTGGATAAAAAATAAGGTTTCTATAAGCCCAAGACCCCAAATCGGGAGGTCGTTTTGTATGGGGACCATACCAAAACATGGACCGATAATCACAATTTTTGGCACACGTATTTGTGGTCCTACAATACCTCTAGATTTCCAATTTCCGGTAAATTGAATAAAAACTGCGATTTCTATAAGCCAAAGAAGTAAAATCGGGAGATGGGTCTCTATGGGGGCTATACCAAAATATGGACCGATACTCACAATTTTTGGCACACGTATTTGTGGTCCTACAATACCTCTAGATTTCCATTTTCAGGTAAAGTGAATAAAAACTGCGGTTTCTATAAGCCCAAGACCCCAAATCGGGAGGTCGGTTTATATGGGGACTATATCAAAACCTGGACCGATACAGCCCATCTTCGAACTTGACCTGCCTGCAGACAAAAGACGAGCTTGTGCAAAATTTCAGCATGATTGCTTCATTATTGAAGACTGTAGCGTGATTACAACAGACAGACAGACAGACAGACAGACAGACAGACAGACAGACGGACAGACGGACATCGTTATATCGTCTTAGAATTTCTCCCTGATCAAGAATATATATACTTTATATAGTCGGAAATCGATATTTCGATGCGTTACAAACGGAATGACAAACTTATTATACCCCCGTCACCATTCTATGGTGGTGGGTATAAAAAAGTGCGAAAAACTAAAAGTAACGGGATATCCCAAAAACTGTTCCATAAAAAAAATTTTTAAATTTTTTTTCGAATTCAGCAGATCAAACTACACAAGAAAAGACACATCTCATCAAATGTACATGAAAAACAAATATTTTGTAAACTAGTGTAATTTCTAGGAAATTTTCTTTCTATTCAATAATTTCTAGGAAATTTTCTTTCTATTCAATAATTTCTAGGAAATTTTATTTCTCTAGAAAATTTCTTGGAAATTTTATTTTATAGAAAATTCCTACGAAATTTTATTTCTATAAAAAATTTCCTGGAAATTTTATTTCTATAGAAAATTCCAACGAAATTTCATTTCTATAAAAAATTTCCTGGAAATTTTATTTCTATACGAATTTTCTTGGAAATTTTATTTCTTTCGGAAATTTCTTGGAAATTTATATCTATAGAAAATTTCGTCAACATTTAATTTATTAAATATCAGTATAATCTATATCAGTGTTACAACATATTTTTCTCGATGTACTTTTCAAAAGCCAATTGTTTTCCAATATGGTAGATTACGGACAAACCCACAAATGACCCTCCACTACACAATTATGGCTTAGAGTTGCACAATGTTGTAAGTGCATTCACATAAAAGATATCAAAGTCTAATACATTAAGGCTATGGTCGTGAGCTTAGCCTCATTCAATTGACCCTTTTTTCCAAATGGATTAAATGTCGGTTATGTCGTACATTTGAGTGGGCTAATGCATAAATCGTTGATGTTGTCATGCACGTTTGGAAATGTTTTTGCTTTATGGACAACAATTCATTATCTTTTAGGTAAAGCATACTTAAATGTTCTTTAATAAAAATCGAATAATGAATTTTAATCCTCTGAGGACCACTTTGGGTTTGGGTAATTATAAAATGCACATGAAATTTCAGAGAAAGATGTTTTGCTCATAATTAGAAGGCAGATACAGATACAGTATTACTTTAAGAGCAATAAAATGCAATATGACATTAGGAGCATATTTTATGCCCTCCGAAAAGACCCATATGCATATAACTGATTTGAAATAAATTGGAGAGGATCATTCAAAAGGATAATCAAGTTTACACCTTGAGTCTAGGTCCTAGTTCCCATAACATCAAAAGGCAATTTCCTATAATGCGTTAAGAGCACCTATTGATGTTTTAGAAAAGCAAATGGCTTCCATCAGACTACCAATCGTTTAAGTGTAAAACTACAGTTCTAAATGAAATTTTAGTTTAAATTTAATCCGTTTGAGCTGGAATAACATTTAATGTCTTCAGATTCAATAATAGTTACTAAAATTCTTGACAATTTAAGCTTATTAGCAACTATAGGATTAAAAACAAAAAGAATTTGCAGTAAATCCATCTTTATTAACTTACACATTGTGGCAGTTTCATTTTCTTCATACCATAAAACAAATTCTAATACCGCATTAAATCTAATTTCTACATTCTAATAACAACAAAGCTTTCATCCACTTATAGTCCAATACAGCATAAAATACTACCAGCTCAAACGATTGATGGAATTTCCATTGAAAAGTCTAACGTCGAATAGTTGAGATGGAGGAATACCACAATAAATATTCAACAACTAACACAGAAAATATTCAATATAGCCGGGCACATAAAGAAATTGAGAAAAAGTGAAGAAATTGATTGATTATAAATTTCACTGGCAATAAAAGTGGTTTGATTGCCTATTTAAGAAAAGGAAAAACGATATGCAAAGAACATCAACTCATATTCATATTTGCTCTACATACACTAGAATATCTAGAATAAATGCATATACTTTCAAATGCAAATCAGTATAAGTCACAAATTATTAGTGCAATACTAAATAAGCAAGTATGAGTCATTTAACATTTGAACATTTGCTATTAAATAAGTTTTAATGTGGGTTATCAGAGATACAGAAATAAAATTTCGACGACATTTTCTATAGAAATAAAATTTTCTATAGAAATAAAATATTCTATAAAAATAAAATTTTAATAAAATTTTCTATAGCAATACAATTTTAATAAATTTTTCTATTGAAATAAAATTTTGACAAAATTTTCTATAGAAATAAAGTTTTGACAAAATTTTCTATAGAAATAAAATTTTTCGAAGAAATTTTAACAAAATTTTCTATATAAATAAAATTTCGACGAAATTTTGTATGGAAATAAATTGTTGAGGAAATTTTCTATAGAAATAAACTATAAAGGAATTTTTCTCTAGAAATAAAATTTCAATGAAATTTTCAATAGAAATAAAATTTCCATGAAAATTTCTATTGAAATAAAATTATCACGCATATTTTTATAGAAATACAATTTCGACAAAATTTTCTATAGAAATAAAATTTTGAAGAAATTTTCTACAGAATAAACTTTCGACGAAATTTTCTAAATAAAAATTTTCTAAACAAATAAAATTTTGACAAAATTTTCTATAGCAATAAAATTTTAATAAAATTTTCTAAACAAATAAAATTTTGACAAAATTTTCTATAGAAACAAAATTTCCAAGAAATTTTCTATAGAAACAAAATTTCCAAGAAATTTTATATATAAATAAAATTTCTAAAAAGTTTTCTACAGAAATAAAATTTCCAATGCATTCTTTAAAAAACGAAATTTTCAAGAAATTTTCTATAGAATTAAAATTTCGACGAAATATTCTATTGGAGAAAAAATTTCGAAATTCGAAATTTTCCGTAGAAAAAATATGATAAAATTTGATGAAGGGCAATTTAAGTAAATGAATAAAATTTAAGATTATCAAACTTAAATTAATAATTAATAATTAATCAAATTAATTTCTATATAAATAAAATTTCCACACAATGTTCTATAGAAATCAAAATTCGACCAATTGTCTATGAAATTCAATATCAACAAAATTGTTTATAGAAATAAAATTTCGGGGAGATTTCTATAGAAATGTTGACAAAATTTTCTATAGAAATAAAATGTTGACGAAATTTTCTATAGAAATAAAATGTTGACGAAATTTTCTATAGAAATAAAATCTTGACGAAATTTTCTATAGAAATAAAATTTCTGCAAAATTTTCTACAGAAATAAAATTTTCTATAGAAATACAATTGCAATGAAATTTTCTATCGAAATAAAATCAAGAAGACGTTCTTTATGGGAATATAATTTCGATGACATTTTCTATGGAAATAAAATTTCGATTACATTTTCTATAGAACAAAAATTTCGACAAAATTTTCGATAGAAATGAAATTTCGATGAAATTTTCTATATAAATAAAATTTCGACAAAATTTTCTATGAAAATCAAATTTTGACGAAAATTTGGAGGAAAGTTTTTATAGAAATAAAATTTGACGAAACTGTCTATAGCAATAAAATTTCAATGAAATTTCTGTGAAAATAACATTTCACAAAATTTTCTTTTAAAAAAATTGTCGACGAAATTTTTACAAAAGTTTCTATACAAATAAAATTTCGACGAAATTTTGTATGGACCTAAAATTTTGAAGAAATTTTCAATAGAAATAAACTATATAGGAAATTTTCTATAGAAATAAAATTTCTATTAAATTTTCTATAGAAATAAAATGTTGACGAAATTTTCTGTAGAAATAAAATGTTAACGAAATTTTCTATAGAAATAAAATTTTTACAAAATTTTCTATATAAATAAAATTTTGAAGAAATTTTCTATCGAAATAAAATTAAGAAGACGTTCTTTGTGGGAATATAATTTCGACGACATTTTCTATAGAAATAAAATTTTGATGGCTTTTTCTATAGAACAAAAATTTCGACAAAATTTTCGAAAGAAATGAAATTTTGTAAACATTTTCTATATAAATAAGATTTTGACGAATTTTTATATAGAACGAAAATTTTACGAAATTTTTTATAGAAATAAAATGTCGAAAAAATATTACATAGAAATAAAATTTTGGCGACATTTTCTAAAAAAAAAATTCGACAAAATTTTTTCTATAGAAATAAATAAATAAAATTTCGACGAAATTTTGTATGGAAATAAAATTCCGAAGAAAATTTCCTATAGAAACAAAATTTGGAGGATAATTTTTATAGAAATAAAATTTGACGAAACTGTCTATATCAATAAAATTTCTGTGAAAATAACATTTCACAAAATTTTCTTTTAAAAAAATGTTGGACGAAATTTTAACAAAATTTTCTATATAAATAAAATTTCGAAGAAATTTTGTATGGAAATAAAATGTTGAGGAAATTTTCTATTGAAATAAACTATAAAGGAATTTTTCTGTAGAAATAAAATTTCAACGAAATTTTCAATATAAATAAAATTTCTATGAAATTTTCTATTGAAATAAAATTATGACGCATATTTTTATAGAAATACAATTTCGGCAAAATTTTCTATAGAAATAAAATTTTGAAGAAATTTTCTACAGAATAAAATTTCGACGATATAGAAATAAAATGTGGAAAAAAATTTATAATATATAAAAAAATATATATATATAATATAAGGAATATAATATATATAATATAAGGAATTTTTCTACAGAAATAATATTTAGATGAAATTTTCTATAGAAATAAAATTTAGTACAAGCTTGTATATACAAATAAATTTTGAACATTTTGCATAATTTTCTTGAAGTCTTTGTTATGCACTAAACTTAATAGGAAAACATTAGACCTCAGTCCATTAAACTAAAAATAAACTTTGAAGCATATTTAAATGGCCTCTTTTGTTAGCCAGTTGGCATTGTCATATTTGTGAGTACATAAAATTATTTTTTTTTGTTTGCGTCGTTCATTCAAATGTGGAGTACCATGGAGTGATGTCGGTTTTTCTCTCTATGCGTATAATTTGATTCAATTGTGGTAAATCGTAGATCCATGACAGTCCGCCGTCTATGTGTCTGTCCACTAAAGTGAGAATCCATTTTCAATGTTGATAATGGTGATGATCATTGACACCATCGCAACCACCAGCTGCACCACTAGGAGCAAAGATTGTTTACACAGAAAAACCTATCAAATGTTGGTGTTTTTCGTGAACTAACAAAAAGTAAACAAAACAACACGCTGGGCAATACTTAATTACCTCGCCATTACCGTATACAGCAACCGAATATGGTTTGCTCTCAGCATATAGTCAGAAGTGGAGGGAAGGCCCTTTAATAAAGGGCCTTTTGTATGAGGGTATAAAATTTTCTATAGAAATAAAATTTTGAAAAAATTTTCTACAAAAAATAAAATTTTGACAAAATTGTCTATAGAAATAAAACTTTCTACACTGTTAGAAAAATATGTTTTTCATATGTTTCGATATAAACAAAATGTGTTTCGGGCACAATTTTTAAACACAATATATTTAAGTGCAAACATCTAATGTTCTCAAACTAACACTAAATGTTTGGAACACATATGTTAATATGTTAGAATATATTATGTTTGGGGCATGCATGTTTCATAAAAATTATATGTGTGAATGTAAACATATATAAATTTACAAATTTCGAGTAAACATATATATGTTGTGATATTTTATTCAGAGAGCGATAGAGAGAGAGAGAGAGAGAGAGAGAGAGAGAGTATAGAGAAAGAAATAGAGATAAAAACCGGGAGGGTTGACGAAAGATATCAAATTAACACAGCGAGAGAATCGAAAGAGAGCAATTTCTGTGAAACCGCTTATATGTTGTTTCGGAAACTGATTTATGATAAGGCCAAAAATTTTATACGCTTAAGTCTAAATATTATTTAATTTAAGTCTAAATATTATTTAATTTGTGTATATTATAAAATTATTTATGTATGTTTATACTCGACCCCACGTTCTTCCTTTGTTAGAGTTTTTGAATTCCTTCCAAAATATCAAACTTTTATACCAAAACCAGTTTTTTATTACAAAATTGTTATTTTTGCAACAAAAAAATAATATTTCATTCCAAAAGCTCAGTCCATTTCGTTTATATCAAGCACTGTTTCTGACTGTAAATCTTTAATAACCCACATTTCGAAGTTTCATTATAAAAATTTAATATAGTATAAATATAAATGTGTAAATTAAAAAAAAAAACAATTGGTGTTTGGTCGGAGCAGGGATTGAACCCACGACCCTTTGCATGTACGGCAGACATGCTAACCACTGCTCCACGTTGCCAACACATGTATGTTTCTGTTAAATAATGTTATGTTTGCATGGGCTCGTGGGCGCTGCAAACTATGCTATATAAATGTAACTTATAACGATAATTGTCTTCTGGTGACTATAACAGCTACGTAGCTCAGTGGTAGTGTGTTGGCTTACAAACTGTATGGTCCTCGGTTCGATTCTCCGTCCAGGCGAAAGGTAAAATTTAAAAAAAATTATAAAATTGAATAATTTCTTCAACATTATTTGTATTACAGAAAAAGGTGCCAAGAACTAAAAAATTTCGTGGAAGTGAAAATTATGTTAGGGAATGAGCACAATCTTCTTTGGGGAAAATTCTTCCAAGCATATAATATTTTTGGCTCAAAATGCTTCCAAAAATAGAATATGTTCACATAAAACAAACATATTAATGTTTCGGCAGTATCCAATAATATATGTGCTTCCTGCAAAATATGTTTGGAACATATGTTAGAGAGGCGATTTTTTTTGAGGGTGTATAAATATAAAATTTTGCAAAAAATTGCTATAGAAATAAAATTTTCAAACATGTTCCAAAGAAATAAAATTTTTCAAACAGGTTTTATAGAAATAAAATTTTGAAAATATTTTCTATAGAAATAAAATTTTGCAAACATTTTCTATAGATATAAAATTTTGACAAAATTTTCTATATAAATAAAATTTCGACAAAATTTTCTATAGAAGTAAAATTTTGCAAAACTTTTCTATAGAAATAAAATTTTGCAAGCATTGTCTATAAATATTAAATTTTCAAAAATTTTCTCTAGAAATAAAATTTTGACAAAATTTTCTATAGAGATAAAATTTTGACAAAATTTTCTATAGAGATAAAATTCTATAGAAATAAAATTTTGAGAGAATTTTCTATAGAATTAAGGCATACACTGGTAGTAAAAAATTTTAATGAAATTTATATTTTTAAGGCGCCAATTGGTTACTCCCATTATTTTACTTGCAGCATACTCTCTAGGTCTCCCTTTCTAAACACATATATGTTTATAAACTATTTCCAAATTAATATATGTTTGAATCTAAGCATATTGTATTTACAAGCATTTTATGTCCCAAACATAATATGTTCTAACATATTAACATATATATCCCAAACATGTTATGCTAGTTTATGAACATTCTATGCTTGCACTTAAAAATATTGTGTTAACAAATTTGAGTTCCAAACATATAATTTTTACACCCAAACATATGAAAAATAGTCTTTTTCGTCCGTGTATAAAAAATACATCAAAAAATGTTAATAGACATTTTTATAATGAGGCCCTAATACATAAGATCCCCCTAATTACGCCGACATCATTTTAGTATAAACCAAAGTATTATTGCTTGTGGTTTTTGTTATTGTACTCGTAATATTAGGAAACGTTTGGAAAAAACAAAAAAAAAACAATTATATTAATTTTAATTGATGTTATTTCTGGGTCAACATTTTGTTCATGGCTTACTTGAAGTTTTTTTCTCCGATTTACAGTCCGCATATCCATTGAACGTCAAACTACTTTTAAAAATATGACACTTTTTGTATTTTAGAATTATTAAAAATCTATGGTCTAGTGATTGTTTTCGCTCTTGCTATTGGTAATTCAACAAAGAGAAATTTGGTAATAATAAAAAAAGAGGAAAATTAGAAGTACAATAGAATAACTAAAAATGTGCATGGATTTTAATTATAGTATTATGGGCTAGTCACACAAGTTGTAAACATTTGTATTAAAAGAAAAAAGGGGCTATTTTTGATATGAGAATGAGTATCACTAATTGCTTAGAAAACACGTGCGTATTGGTTCTTCGACTTACTCCATTTCTGGCAATTTATCATTGTCAAAAACCTGAAATTTTACCCCCATATATCTATGATTTTAAAATCTAATTTTTTACTTCCGTTTCCTTATTATAATATTCAAATTTAATTTTAAATTTCTAAATTATTTATAGATAAAACATAATCCTTTTAAAAAATGAACTCGTTCACCCAAAGTGCAATAAACTCGCTTCAAGCTTACTCAATAATAGTACTCATAGTACTCCAAAAGGTCATGTTATCTCTAAATTAACTGTCACATTTGTTTTGAATAATAAAATACAATTTTAAGAAAATTTTTAGTTCCTTCTATTTGCTTTGAAAACAGTTCACTCAACTCTCTGTTAAACAAGGCCATCAATAATTCTGGTTCACTCAATGCGAATACTCGAATTCGAACTTCGATTATTTATAATAGGTGTTGAATAGAAGATAAAACAAAAAACCAAACCAGCATAATATGGTCTCACTGCCAACCGTGTGAATAAACTATAACAATTAAATAAAAACCCAAAAAAAAAAACAAAACTGTTTGGTATTTAGATATTCAACTCATGCCTCTCTACCTCATCTGATTTAGTCTGTAGGTCATTGACAAATTATTTTTTTTTTTTAGAATCAATGAAAGTTAATGAGCATAAATTGTAATTGAATTTTTTGCTTCCAATTTATTTCTTATTATGCTGTTCGATATTTCCATATTTTTTTTTTTTTTTTTGTGAAACTTCATGGGAAATTGTATACCCTAATTTCATAATTTTTGTAGTTTCTTCTTAATGGCCTCTGTATGTGAATGCCTATTCCATGCTTTTTTCCTTTCTTTTTAATGAAACCCCAAGCAAAAAATTGTTCAGAGAGTTTGTTTTTAATGTCTGGAGCCATTACTTCAATTGCCAAAAAAACAAATCGACATTACTGCTAAGTGGAGTCATTGACTTGGTAAAAAAAAATTGTGGGTATCAACAAAATTCGTAAATATTCTATAATATAATGAAGGTTTCACCAATGGTCATTTTATAAAAAGAAAATACAAGAGAATTTTTTACTATTGGCAAAAAAAAAAAAAATAAATAAACAAGTATATACGACCCAAAGGCAAGGTTGCCACTCAAGCCAAAAATAATCTCCCAAAATTGAGAGAAAATTTTACCAAAAAAAAAATCCAAAGAAAAAACCTTTCGTCATTATTTCTATAGAAAATTTTGTCAAAATTTTATTTCTATAGAAAATTTTCCCAAAATTTTATTTCTATTGAAAATTTTGTCAAAATTTTATTTCTATTTCTAAATTTTATTTCCATAGAAATTTTTTTCCAAATGTTATTGCTATAGAAAATTTTTTTCAAAATGTTATTTCTATAGAAAATTTTCTCAAAATTTTATTTCTATAGAAAATTTTCTCAAAATATTATTTCTATAACAAATTTTGTCAAAATTTTATTTCTATAGAAAATTTTGTCAAAACTTTATTTCTATAGAAAATTTTGTCAAAATTTTATTTCTATAGAAAACTTTGTCAAAATGTTATTTCTATAGACAATTTTGTCTAACTTTTATTTTGATAAAAAATTTTGTCAAAATTTTATTTCTATAGAAAATTTTGTCAACATTTTATTCCTATAAAAAATTTTATTTCTAAAGAAAATTTTGTCAAAATTTTATTTTTATAGCAAATGTTCTCAAAATTTTATTTCTATAGAAAATTTTATCAAAATTTCATTTCTATAGAAAATTTTGTCAAAATTGTATTTCTATAGAAAATTTTGTCAAAATTGTATTTCTATAGAAAATTTTGTCAAAATTTTATTTCTATAACAAATTTTGTCAAAATTTTATCTCTATAACAAATTTTGTCAAAATTTTATTTCTATAGAAAATTTTGTCAAAATTTTATTTCTATAGAAAATTTTGTCAAAATTTTATTTCTATAGAAAATGTTGACAAAATTTTATTTCTATAACATATTTTGTC
The DNA here is from genome assembly GCF_050003625.1 of Haematobia irritans. NCBI lineage: Eukaryota > Metazoa > Arthropoda > Insecta > Diptera > Muscidae > Haematobia > Haematobia irritans. The sequence goes on from NC_134397.1 coordinate 49,006,151, forward strand.
AAAATTTTATTTCTATAGAAAATTTTATTTCCATGGAAAACTTTGTCAAAATTTTATTTCTATAGAAAATTTTCTCAAAATTTTATTTCTACAGAAAATTTTGTCAAATTTTATTTATATAAAAAATTTTATCAACATTTTGTTTCTATAGAAAATTTTGTCAAAACTTTATTTCTATAGAAAATTTTGTCAACATTTAATTTCTATAGAAAATTTTGTCAAAATTTTATTTCTATAGAAAGTTTTGTAAAATTTTATTTCTATAGAAAATTTTCTCAAAATTGTATTTCTATAACAAATTTGTCCGAATTTTATTTCTATAGAAAATTTTGTCAAAACTTTATTTCTATAGAAAATTTTGTCAAAACTTTATTTCTATAGAATATTTTGTCTAACTTTTATTTTGATAAACAATTTTGTCAAAATGTTATTTCTATAGAAAATTTTGTCAAAATGTTATTTCTATAGAAAATTTTGTCAAAATTTTATTCCTATAGAAAATTTTATTTCGAAAGAAAATTTTGTCAAAATTTTATCTCTATAGAAAATGTTCTCAAAATTTGATTTTTATTGAAAATTTTGTCAAAATTTAATTTCTATGGAAAATTTCGTCACAATTTTATTTCCATAGAAAATTTTATCAAAATTTTATTTCTATAGAAAATTTTGTCAAAATTTCATTTCTATAGAAAGTTTCGTCAAAATGTTATTTCTATAGAAAATTTTGCCGAAATTTTATTTCTATAGAAAATTTTGTCAAAATTTTACTTCTATAGAAGATTTTGTCAAAATTTTATTTCTATAGAAAATTTTGTCAAAATATTATTTCTATAGAAAATTTAGTCAAAATTTTATTTCTATAGAAAGTTTGGTCAAAATTTTATTTCTATAGAAAATTTTGCCAAAATTTTATTTCTATAGAAAATTTTGTCAAAATTTTATTTCGTTATTGTTGTTTTTTTTTTTTTTGATCTCAGCTTAAAGCCATGCATTGACTAAACTACAAGTGTAGCTTAACCAACAGAGGAAAAGTATGCTTGTCAAATTTATTTGGGCAAAGCCGTATAGACTGCAAGATGGTTGGATGTACAGCTGTTTCGGAATTACCACATTCCTCATCAGCATCCTCTACTTGCAGCAAAACTATCAACCAATTATCAGAATAAATTCGGGTAATTCACTCAACCCAACGTGAACTACACTTGAACCTCCCGACACTTGTAGTTTAGTCAATGCATGGCTTTAAGCTGAGATAAAAAAAACAACAATAACGATTGAAGAGAAGCCAACAATAACAAACAAAACGAATGAAGATAGAGGAAGCACGCTCAAAAACAAACCCAGCCAAATACATTCAAATCGATGATTTGAGTTTGGCAAAGGAAAAGAGATATGCTGGCAAATTTGTTTAGGCAGTAGCCGACTATCAAACCCTTTTTCGGGAGGTTCAAGTGTAGTTCACGTTGGGTTGAGTGAATTACCCGAATTTATTCTGATAATTGGTTGATAGTTTTGCTGCAAGTAGAGGATGCTGATGAGGAATCTGGTAATTCCGAAACAGCTGTACATCCAACCATCTTGCAGTCTATAGGGCTTTGCCCAAATAAATTTGCATGGCTTTAAGCTGAGATCAAAAACAACAATAAAAATTTTATTTCTATAGAAAATTTTGTCAAAATGTTATAACTATAGAAAATTTTGTCAACATTTTATTTCTATGGAAAAATTTTTCAAAATTTTATTCCAATTTTTTGAATATTGAAAATAGTGCTAAAAGATTGTATTTTAGCATATTTTACGATAATAACTAAAGCCAACAAACTATGAAGTGGGCTTATTCTCAGATAGGTAATATTTAATAGTTCTAAAATATTGTTTACCTTCTATATACATATTTTTTTTTAAATATGTATTGTATATGAATTGTTTTTTACGCTACATTTGAGCTTTGTTAATTTATAAAATAAACAAAAACTTCCATATGCCAAAAAGTTATGGAAGAAATGTAAACAATCATGCCTTAGTAAAAGCGCAACAGTGTTAAATGATAGCTTTACTTACCAATTTTCACATTTCATAACATCAGTTTTTGTTTTAAATCACAGCACGTGGGCATAGGAATCTGGAAAAAACAGAAGACATACAGTCTAAGTTACAAATTTTATAAAAAAAAAAATTAATACAAATAAAGGATTTGCAAAAATTAATTTTATTTTTTTATAAATTCAAATTAATGCAAGCATTGCCCCATTAAATAATATCTTTGAAAATATATTAATTTCAATGGATTTTTAATGAACAAAACCTATAACTATAAAAAAAAACTCAAAATCGTATTGCAAATTAATTAATTAGAATTCAGATTTATATTGAAAACATGTTCCCCATCAAAATTCCCAGAATTTGTTTACCCGTTTCCAACAGTTGAGCTTGCATTTACTTGCCATAATAATTAGGAATATTAATATATTTGTTTTTTTTTTTTTTTTTGTACAAACTTACTGTGAAAACAAGTTTCAATCTGTGAAATGCACATATAAAAAATTTACATTTAATTATAAAAAGTTGGAGAATATCAAGTTTTAAAAAGCTCGTGATTTTGTTTACAAGATTTGTATTTTTGCTTAATTTATTATACAAAAAAAATACAATGTTTGTAGAATAAAAATAAAAGAAGTTGTTTACTAATACGTATTTATGAAATACGCAAATCTTTTTATTTTTAATAAATTAAAGGAGAATTTAATTTAACTTATTTTTTTTTTAATTTAAATTTAAAATAAAAACTACTAATCACATATCTCCAAACAAGACGACCCTGAAAAAGACTGCAATTAATTTACCACTAACAAATATCCATACAAACACGAGTAGAAAGCGATTAACGATAGCATTAACACCTACGGAAAAATAGGTACAAAAACAATTTCACTTTCATCACATGTTATATCGGTGCACCACACGATATTACCCCACACTGCAGACACACACCATCTAACCATCTAAGATCTACGATCCCATGATAATTGCATAATTTAAGAAAACTACACAACAACAATAATAAAACAATTCACAACAAATACATAACACCTAAGTGGGATAACAAAATCTCAGGCTTAATCAAATTAAATGCAGCCACCAACACAGAAGCATTTAGCATTTACATCAACCGCATAGATGAAGGAAGATGACAGCGAAAGCACAACGACAGCGGCCAATGGCTTTAGACTTTTGTTCCTCAGTGAGAGTGTGGGGGAAAAATGCCACACTCTCCCAACCCCCTCCTCATAACTCTCTGTAATGAAAATGCATTTTTTACACCGTTTGTTATTAATTTTACCACATTTCTCTCTGAATATCGTGGGTTCCCAGGCCGCTTAGACAAAAAATTTGACATACGTAAACACAATCAAATCATGGACAGGTATGTGTGCTAATGTCTTATGTAACATATGAGAAGGGATATTGGAGGCCTTAATAAAAATACTAATTAATTAATTAAATAAAAAAATATAATTGAACATTTTGCTCGGAAGAAATTACACCGAAAAAAATTCCCTAGTTAAACTAACGCCAAATTTAACTTATTTTTTTTTTGCAAAAAAAAAGAGATATTATATATAGTTTAATTTTATGTTTTTTTTCGAAATTTTCCATAGCCCATAAAGCTCAATGACCGTACACATAAATTTTCTTGGTTTATATAACGCTTTATGGAAATCTAAAAATATGGAGTATAATTTAGTTCAATTTTCGCACGACATAGTTCGTTCTTGAAGTTTATTTTTGTCTGTGTCGTTTTTGTAAACATACTATTCATCGGTTCATCAAATTTTGACTAAAAACAAATACCAAGAAAGTCCAATTATAATTATAATCGGATAATACAAAAGAAAGTGTTAAATCATATGAGCTCATATAAAAATAAAAGAAAAAGATAATTGAAATTGAAATAATAATATAAAAAAAATTATTGCCTCAATTTAATATCCTCGTAATGGATTACCATTTACAGTACATATACAGTAGCGTGTAAAACTGAGCACATATTTTATACTTTTGAGTTGATGTGTCTATAAACAATACGACCTAAATTCAATTTTTCTTTTTGCATTTTATTCGTTACGAAATTCTAACAAAACTGCTGTGCATATTAATAAAAAAATGTAAAAGTTAGAATAATTGGCAAATCTATAATGCTATGAAGTTATAAGTACTTCTTCCGTACATTTTTGTTTCCGATGAAAATTATAAAATAACGTAATCGATTCTGAAAAGACGGCTAAAAAAATACCCACCTCAGGTTCCGGTAAATTTGCACAAAATAAGAAAAATTTATGGCAACAAAATGTAATTATATAAAAAATTTTATTTCTATCGAAAATTTTGTCAAAATTTTATTTCTATCGAAAATGTTGTCAAAATTTTATTTCTATCGAAAATTTTGTCAAAATTTTATTTCTATCGAAAATTTTGTCAAAATTTTATATAGCAAATTTTGTTAAAATTTTATTTCTATAGCAAATTTTGTTAAAATTTTATTTCTATAGAAAATGTTGTACAAATTGCATTTCTATAGAAAATGTTGTCAAAATTTTATTTCTAGAGAAATTTTGTCAAAATTTTATTTCTATAGAAAATGTTGTCAAAATTTTATTTCTATAGAAAATTTTGTCCAAATTTTATTTCTATAGAAAATTTTGTCCAAATTTTATTTCTATAGAAAATTTTGTCAAAATTTTATTCTATAGAAAATTTTGTCAAAATTTTAATTCTATAAAAAATTTTGTCAAAATTTTTTTATATAGAAAAGTTTGTCAAAATCTTATTTCTATAGAAAATTTTGGCAAAATTTTTTTATATAGAAAAATTTGTCAAAACTTTATTTCTATAGAAAATTTTGTCAAAATTTTATTCCTATAGAAAATTTTATTTTTGACAAAATTTTATTTCCATAGAAAATTTTATTTCTATAATTTTTTTTTTTTCAAAATTATATTTCTATAGAAACTTATGTCAAAATATTAGAAATTTTTGTCAAAATTTTATTTCTATAGAAAATTTTGTCAAAATTTTATTTCTGTAAACAATTTTGCCAACATTTTATTTCTATGGAAAATTTAGTCAACATTTTATGTCTATAGAAAATTTTGATAAAATTTCATTTCTATAAAAACTTATGTCAAAATATTAGAAAATTTTGTCAAAATTTTATTTCATTAGAAGATTTTTGAAAAAGTTTGTGCTATAGAAAATGTTGTCAAAATTTTATTTCTATAGAAAATTTTGTCAAAATTTTATTTCTTCAGAAGATTTTATCCAAATTTTGTTTCTCTAGAAAATTTTGTCAAAATTTTGTTTCTATAGAATATTTTATCAAAATTTTATTTCTATAGAAAATTTTGTAAAATTTTTTTTCTATAGAAATTTTGTCAAAATTTTATTTCTTTAGAAGATTTTATCCAAATTTTGTTTCTCTAGAAAATTTTGTCAAAATTTTGTTTCTATAGAATATTTTATCAAAATTTTATTTCTATAGAAAATTTTGTAAATTTTTTTCTATAGAAATTTTGTCAAAATTTTATTTCTTTAGAAGATTTTATCCAAATTTTGTTTCTCTAGAAAATTTTATCAAAATTTTATTTCTATAGAAAATTTTGTCAAAATTTTATTTCTATAGAAAATTTTGCTAAAATTTTATTTCTATAGAAAATTTTGTCAAAATTTTATTTCTATAGAAAATTTGCTCAAAGTTTTATTTCTATAGAAAATTTGCTCAAAGTTTTATTTCTATAGAAAATTTTGTCAAAATTTTATTTCTATAGAAAATTTTATCAAAATTTTATTTCTATAGAAAATTTTGTCAAAATTTAATTTCTATGGATAATTTTGTAAAAATTTTATTTCTATAGAAATTTTGTCAAAATTTTATTTCTTTAGAAGATTTTATCCAAATTTTGTTTCTCTAGAAAATTTTATAAAAATTTTATTTCTATAGAAAATTTTGCTAAAATTTTATTTCTATAGAAAATTTTGTCAAAATCTTATTTCTATAGAAATTTTGTCAAACTTTTATTTCTATAGAAAATTTGCTCAAAGTTTTATTTCTATAGAAAATTTTGTCAAAATTTTATTTCTATAGAAAATTTTGCTAAAATTTTATTTCTTTAGAAGATTTTTTCCAAATTTTGTTTCTCTAGAAAATTTTTTCAAAATTTTATTTCTATAGAAAATTTTGTCAAAATTTTATTTCTATAGAAAATTTTGTCAAAATTTTATTTCTATAGAAAATTTTGTCAAAATTTTATTTCTATAGAAAATTTTGTCAAAATTTTATTTCTATAGAAAATTTTGCTAAAATTTTATTTCTATAGAAATTTTGTCAAAATTTTAGTTCTTTAGAAGATTTTATCCAAATTTTGTTTCTCTAAAAAATTTTGTCAAAAATTTATTTCTATAGAAAATTTTGTCAAAATTTTATTTCTATAGCAAATTTTGTCAAAATTTTATGTCTATAGAAAATTTTGGGAAAATTTTATTTCTACAGAAAATTTTGTTAAAATTTTATTTCTATAGAAAATTTTATCAAAAATTTTTTTTTCTATAGGAAACTTTGTCAAAATTTTATTTCTATAGATAATTTGTCAAAATTTTATTTCTATAGAAAATTTTGTCAAAATTTTATTTCTATAGAATATTTTGTCAACATTTTATTTCCATGGAAAATTTTGCCAAAATTTTATTTCTATAGAAAATTTGCTCAAAGTTTTATTTTTATAGAAAATATTGTAAAAAATTTATTTCTATAGAAAATTTTGTCAAAATTTTATTTCTATAGAAAATGTTGTCAAAATTTTATTTCTATGGTAAATTTAGTCAAAATTTTATTTCTATAGAAACTTTTGGCAAGATTTTATTTCTGTAGCAAATTTTCTTAAAAATTTTATTTCTAAAGAAAATTTGTGAAGTACCTTTTAGGTGGAAATAAATATTTTGCAAAACCTACTAAAGCAGCAAGAGTCCATATGTATTACTTACCTTAATTGAATGGAATTTCTGGAGTAGGTTAAAAAATTGGATTTTACATTTTTAATTAAAGATTTGATTTTATCAATTAATTTCATAATTGGATAAAAAAAATTCTTCTGTGTTACAACACCTTCTAAATTTTGTGTTTCCCAATTGCAACACCCTTTAAAAGCATGCCATCCTAACAACCGGTTATGATTTCGATTGGAATTTTCAAATTGGCATTGCTAATAGAAAATACCAAACATTCTTCATCTATCCACGTGTATTAAAAATAAAATATGTATATATCGAAATGGAATACGATCACCACCATAAATAAGCCCAAACGATAATAGAAAACTTACAACATTTATATCAGAAAATGAATGAAACCATATGCCAGTGGCTAATGGCAAATTAACACGAGCTCAAGATAACAGAGGGTGTTGAAACAATTAGAGTGGAGTGGGTTGGAGAAGATGAAGAAGAAGAAAATTTCAATCTATGCGGCTATGGCAAACAAGTTTCAATAGTGGAGAAAAGTAAAAGTATTTGGCAAAGAGTGTAACGACATTTTCCTTAAGATCTTGTGTAGAAGAAGAAGAAGAGGCATGCATAAGAGAGATAGAGAGTGAGAGAGGAAATAGACATTCTGCGGTCGTTAGCATTGAAACTTTGAAATTTATTTTTTTGAATTTTTATGATACTTTTACTGCTGTCTAATTTTAACTTCGCTTTGTGGAAAACCCATTATTGGCGAGGGTGGAACAAAGCATTTAACTAACTATTAATTATAGTAATTATATATAAAAAAAAATATTTAAAAATATTTAACAATTTTTTCAGTATTTTGTATAGTTTTTTTTTTACCATACACCATCTATTTCATATATTCCACATAGTTTATTGACTTTTTTCGTCTAAAGGGTGATCTAATCCTTCGTACGTTTCAAATGGAAAATGTCAAAAGCTTTTAATATTTTTAAAATGTTACGAGTATTGTTGTGGTTTCTTGAGATTTTTTTGTTTCAACCCAATTTCATAATAATTCCAGCACTAACTCTAACAACAGCACACCTACAAATTGCAAGACCTAAAGTCTTCGATTTCTTCTTAGAGCTGAGTGTTTGTGGTTATAAGACATACGAATGGATTTTTTTGTTTTGCCTTTGGATGACTCATAAGCCAGTAACAAGCTTAGCTCTCAGTGGCTGGAAATAGTTGGTATGCAGCTCAACTTATGGCTAAATGTTGTTTTGCATTCGTCATTGGTTTGTTGGTCTGAATATAAAGTCAAACCAAGTTAACAGAAGAGGTATGTTTTTTTGTTTTAGATGTGGAAGAGTTATGTTATGTCGTGGTGGCTAGTTATCTTCTGACTAAGTTTTATATTAATGTTTTTTATTCTTCGTTGTTTTCATTATTCTCTTTTGCTTTGTTTTAGTTTATTTGTGAATTCTTGGTATGTTTTAATATAAAGTTCATATTCATGACTTCGTAGAGTGGAAAAGATAAAAATATTTTCTAATAAAAAGTTTTGCAAAAAGTATGAAATATTAAGAGTCGCCGCACGGATGAAAAAGACTGTTTTTCATATGTTTGGCTATAAACATTATATGTTTGGAACACAATTTTTTAAACACAATATTTTTGAGGTCAAGCATATAATGTTCATAAACTAGCATAACATGTTTGGGACATATATGTTAATATGTTAGAACATATTATGTTTGGGACATAAAATGTTTGTAAATATAATATGCTTGAATGCAAACATATATTAATTTACAAATAGCCTATAAACATATATGTGTTTAGTAGCTTGGAGCGCTATTTAACAGAGAGCGATATTGAATTAAGTTGGTGGTTGTTGCTTGTTATTACAAAATTAACATTTTATTTTTCCTTAGGCAATTGATCAGCTACTTCTTTGATCCTTACAAACTGTGTGGTCCGCTGTTCGAATCCCCGTCCGGCAAAAGGTACAATTAAAATAAAATAAAAATCATAAAATTGAATAATTTCTTCTACAATGTTTGTATTACAGAAAAATGTGCTAAGAACTAAAAAATCTCGTGGAAGTGAGAAAGATGTCGGGGGATATACAATTGGGCAGAAACAAAATTTTGAGCATTCAGGTCGAAAACCTATGTTGTTAGCACCTATATTACCTGTTTATTTTCATAATTCATTATGATTGTAAATATATAAATAAATAAATAAAATTTTGAGCACAATATTGTTTGGGAGAATTTTTTTTAAGCATATAATATTTTTGGGTGCAAAATGCTTCCAAATATATTATATGGTCACATGATAACATATTGTTTTTTGGAAGACAACATTATTGAATTTGGATGCAAAAATACAAAATGTTTGGAACTTAGACTACCCAAACATATATTGTTTAGACCAATATGCTTTCAAACATATTATATATTGGTAGATATCAAACATATAAATGTTTGGGCAATACCCAAAAATGTATATGTTTGAAGCAAAATATGTTTGGGAGTATATGTTACAGAAGCGATTTTTTGTAAGGGTGCGGTTCATGTTAGTGAACAGCTATACGGTAAAAAATTTCTATAAAGTGGCACAAAAAGTGCCACTTGCTGTAAAAGGGGTGGCACAAAAAGTGTCACTTTTTGTAAAGAAACAAGTAAGGAAAGTCTAAAATCGGGCGGGACCGACTATATTATACCCTGCACCACTTTGTAGATCCACATTTTCGATAGCATATCAAATCCGTCAAATGTGTTGGCTTCTATATATAACGGTTTATGTTCCCATATACATATATTTAAATCTGACCCGATCTGGACAAAATTTGTTGGGGTTCTACAAAATTTATAGATTTTAAATTTAAGTCGGCTAATGTCCTGGAGTGGAACACAATGCTAGTAAAAAAATATGGGAAACATTTAAATCTGAACCAATTTTGAGGGAACTTCGCAAAAGTTTATTTATGATTTATCGGTCGATAGATATGTATTAGAACCCAGCAAAAAAAAGAGCTTCCAAATCACAGTCACAGATTGGGGATCCAATCTGTGACCCGAAAGTAGTGCAAACTTGGATCATCTCCAATGAATTTTACATGTGCTTGTCATAGGACGGAAGTACTCCCTTTTTGGATCCTTTGCATTGCTTTAGAAGTTGTGCCCTGGAAGTTAATTTGAATGAAGAAATTTAGAAAGCGAAAAAAAAATTTTCAACATAATTCACCTTTTTTTTTTCAACCATATGTTTTAATACACAATTATTTTCCTATTATCTAATTTTTACAATTTGAAAAACTTTTTCGCTCCGACCAGGGGTTTGCTGGCACCATAACAGAACGCCTTAGCACACTCAGCCACAAACGCCATTGAACATAAAGCATTGAAAGGTCAATTCAAATGTTTGTGATATGATCGTAATACGACACCAAGGAATAACATTCTAATTGCTTCTCGAGATGTTCTTTATTAGTATGAACGAAAAAATAAAAAACGCATGCTCAAATCGCACCAGCGGCAACCTTTTTATCAAATATTTTTCTAAAAAAATATTTTTTATGTTATGCATTGTTTTTATTTTTTATTTTCGGCATATATTTTCGTATAAATATATTTTTTTCATTAAAAATCAAAAAAAAAAAAAATCTCGTAATTTGCAAAACCTTCTCAAAAGAACTTCCATGGAAGCGAAAAAGTAAAACGGCAAAGGTTCAAATCCCAGCGGGGATGGAATTTGTTTTTTATTATTATTTTTTTACTTTTTATTAATTTTCTATTTTTTTATTAGTCTTCTATTTGTTTGTAAAATTTAATTGTCCAAAATTTGAACTTAAAATAGCCTGATTGCTTTCTTTCTAATACATGTACACAAGGACTGCATCGGAAGTAGAAAAAAAATCATTGGGGGATCCCAAGATGCGCTTTAGAAGAAATGTTTGTGCACTTGTCCAAAAGGACTGGATCGGAAGTGGGAAAAAATCAAAATTTCACGTAAATCAGAGTTCAATTTTGGCCCCTGTGGTCATATTAGTGCACATCGGGCGAAAGATATATATGGGAGTTACATCTAAATCTGAACCGATTTCAATCAAATTTACTTACTTGACTAAAGTACTAATTGTTTCCTTGTGCAAAATTTCAGGCCAATTAGGATAAAACTCTGGCTTTCGGAGCCATATAAGTACATATCTAACTCTGAACCGATTTCTTTCAAAATCAAACGGGTTCTATTCTGACCCAAAACATACTTGTGCCAAATTTAAAGTCGATTGGACTAAAACTGCCACCTAGACTTTGATCACAAAAATGTGGTCGCAGACAGACAGACGGACATGGCTAGATCGACTCAGGACCCCACCATGATAATTTTTGCCAAAGACACCTTTTGTCTATCTCGTCTCCTTCTGGGTGTTGCAAGCATAGGCACTAACGTATATCACCCTGAGCCACGGGAGCCACGTGGTGCAATGGTTAGCATGTCCGCCTTGCATACACAGGGTCGTGTGTTCAAACACAGTTTACACCAAAAAGTTTTTCAGCGGTGAATTATCCCACCTCATTGATGCTGGTGACATTTCAGAGTTTTTCAAAGCTTCTCTAAATGGTTTCACTGCAATGTGGAACGCCGTTCGGACTTGGCTATAAAAAGGAGGTCCATTGTCATTGAGAAGTTCATCCCCCCTGTTCCACAGACAAAATTTTCTACCGAAATGAAATTTTGATAAAATTTTCTATAAAAGTGAACTTTTCTACCGAAATAAAATGTTGACAAAATTTTCTATAGAAACCAAAATGTTGGCAAAAAATAAAATTTTTACATTTTCCAAAGGAAAAAAATGACAAAATTTTCTCTAGAAATAAAGTTTTCTGAAAAAATAAATGTTTGCAAAATAATATTTTGTTGGAAAGATTTTCTGCAAATATTGGTAGAGTATTTTTGTCTTTATTTTCGACCGTGACTGTATTATTTTAGTACGCTATCAATATCTTCTCATCTAGAAAGTGTTCGTCTTGAAGCGTATTTTGCTTTTCTCGACTAAAACATTCTTGAAATTCAATAAAATCGTGTTTTTGACCATGGCTTTTACGAAATCGAGGTTTTCTTCCCGCATGAACTTGTCTGTTTTGCCAAATTTGTACAAGACTATTACCAAATAAGTTTGTTAAAGACTTTCTCAAAATATTAAAATATTTTGTCAAAACTATTGTACCATAAATCTGATATCGGCTCAAAGGTACTAAATCATTCGCGGGGATACTACTGTACTGAAAAAGTATTGAAAAAAGTACTATAGTACTGTATTTTTCATCCCTGATTGGGGTATGTTCCGATATTCGGAATTGCAAAATTTTGGCAACATAGTTCTTTTTGATAAGAAGCTCAAATACAAATTGATTTTAAGCCCGATAGTATCTCAATTTTTTTCTTTATAAGAAAACTAAATTCTCGCGATTGCATTAACATTTAAGGAAAGAATCCGGTTATCTATTACAGTAAAAATTCTTTTTCATATTTTCAGGCGTCTTCATATCAGTGCTCATCAAAAAAATTTAAAGTTCTTCCTTTCAATGTACCTCCACAAATTCTATTCCAAAGATGTACATCACAAGAAATTCTTTTGAGGTAAGATATACAAATTTATTTACTTTATTTACATTTTTGAAATAATTTAAAATTTCTGAATTTTACTTGGTATAAAACCCGGTATAAAAAAAATATTTGAAAAGTGTACCGAATCATTCCTACACACAAAAAAAATATTTTTTGTGTTTAATCACCATCCAAGGTATTTTAAATTGAAATGTCTTCAATCACAGAAATGATAGTATCAATTAAAAAATTAATTGATCCAATGAAAAAATTAATTGATACTAATAATTTTTGTGATTGATTTTTATTTCAATTAAAAATTTGTTGAATCAATTATATTTTTAATTAAATATTTTCTTAAACTCAATTTAGTCTTTAATTGGAGAAATTTTCGTGATTTTTTTTTTTTTTTTGTGTAGAAATTTGCCATAAAAATTATTTTTTTTTACTTTTTTCATATTTTCTAAATGGAATCCGAAATTCTGATATAGAATCACATTTGAAGAAATCAAAGCAGCGTATGCTAAAAAGATAACTTTTGCCCTTTGGCAATCTCATGTAAACTTCATTGTCTCTGGATCAATTGTGGATCCAAAAAAAGGCATTTTCAATATGGAAAAAGTTAAAGTAAACTGCAATCCTACTTTTACCACATAAATTTCTTCGATATAATTTTATCCACCCAAAAAAATCAAATACCGTCGTTTTACATCCATTAAACATCTGGGAGATTTCCAATGGCAGTTATTAAACCGAATTAGAAAATAAAATACACAAAAAATAGGGAAATCTGAAAAAAAAACGAAATTACGAAATGACAAAGCAAACAGATTTCAGATTTAATTGGAAGATGTGGCCACAGCTCGAGAGGGAAAACATAATAAATTAGGCTGAGTTAGTTTCTGTGCTATTCGCGACTGTATTGTAATCAACCAGAGAATAACACTTGAGCATTGATTGAATGTAATTGAATTAACAAAAGAAATCCGTTTCTTTTTTGTCAATTCAGTTTTGATTTTGAATTTTCAGATGACAGCTGCTGCTTCGAAGGGGGCATCACCAAATGACCCAAACTGGGTCTCTCGATGTCGTTGGGTGAAGTTGAATTTTTCATGTCTGCTCAATGCATGGGCAATCTCAGCACTGGAACAATAGGCAATTGGGGTAAGGAGATCATTTTGAAGAGGAGAAATGTTTAGGTTTTGTAATTTCTATATTTTTTCTCCCCCTTTTAAAAGTATATAGATGTAAATTTTCATCAATGTAATACTTAATGGACTTGTTTGCCTGCATGATAATCGCTTTGTTGAAGGAAGGAAAATATAATTTTCTTAATATTCAAGATTTTAATGGATATTCTCTGTTGGATTCTTCTGTTGCGATATGTCAATGATGTGATTTAGCTGCATGAATAGTGCGACAAGTGTCCGCTTATCTTCAATTGACAAATTTCAATTGCATGTGATTCGTTATTTTTAGACTGGTTAATGGGAAGACAGATTAGCATCCATGTCATCGAATATCCAGAGATTCAATTGATTCAATTTGCAATCACCCGAGGGATCCCATGAAGCAATTGTGTGAAATTTTCATTATGGGAGTTATTACGGGATTAATTTCATGTCGAGAATTCCGACTGGTGGGAAGTTTTTAACAAGTGTATCCAAAGAAGTATTGATATTTACATTTCATTATAAAATACCGAAAGTATTAGCAAGTTGCAACAAATATCCGATAAATTCCTTCTGCTTCGTATTCCTCGTCCCAAAATAGCAAAAATTAAAAAACTAAAACTGACCCCAGAAAAATAAGCCCCAAAATCCAAATGAAACAGGTCCCCAAATGTAGGGCGAGTACAAATCTCTTGGAAATTAGAAATTAGGCCACTTTGGACCTTTTTCATAGGAGAAAATCTCAAGCCCCGGACGAAAGCCCGACACTTCAGCCACTTCCAAATCGCGTTTGGTCGGCTAAGAGCCGTCCACTCTTATCGTTTTGATTTTGCTTTAGCCATATTTGGATCTATCTATAGGTGAAAGTTCCAAACCTCGTCATCCATGTTACTTTACGTCAGCGATAGCCAACTATGGGCACCGTCCATAGAAGAACTATAGTCATTTAGTTTGAAAGCATAGAGAAACATATGATCTCACACATTGCGGAAGATGGATGTCCAACATACAGGAGTTGTATTTGAAAGTGCTAAAACAGATAAAGACTCCTTCTACTCCTGTGGGAAAAGAAGAGGAACGCAGATTTCTGGGAGGACAAGCAAATTACAGCACCGAGGAAATAACAATAACACACTTCGGTTATACGACATTCAGTTTGCCTGTTCGGCTAACTACAAAGATTTCCCTGGGCGAAGTTCTCATCCCGTCAACACTGAACTCAAAACATTGCCTTATTTATCCGTACGCACATTATATTACGCCCCGCGGGACGCTTTCAGTTAGCCCTACACTCTGAACGATTTTATCTGTCAATACAGGTTAGGTTAGGTTAGGTTAGGTTAGGTTATGTGGCAGCCCGATGTATCAGGCTCACTTAGACTATTCAGTCCATTGTGATACCACAGTGGGGAACTTCTCTCTTATCACTGAGTGCTACCCGATTCCATGTTAAGCTCAATGACAAGGGACCTCCACGAACCCACGACCTTGCGTATGCAAGGCGGGCATGCTAACTATTGCACCACCGTGGCTCCCAATGCCAACATTGCAGCCAACTTAGCTCGACCTTTCATTTCCTCATACACCTTTTGTACGTTTATTTCGGATATGCCAAATATTAAGATCTACAAATTTTTGTCACTTGGGGTAAGATATCTCTAAAACATGCATTCTGAACGCATCAACGGGTTCTTCAGGTGTCGAAAAACGTTGACCTTTTTTACTTACGGGAATAAAAGGAAGTCTTTCGGTGCCAAGTTGGAGGATGACCCATCGATGTTTTAAGCTCAAAAATTCAGTTGTTTGAGCCGATGTGTGAGAGCTGGCATTGTCGCGGTGAAGAGTGATCAGTCTTCGGTGTTTGGGATTCCTGATTTCTTGGAGGACAACTAGCAAACAAATGGTTGTGCATCACTCAGAATTGACTGTTCTGCGCACAGCATCAATGGTTTCCAGAACAACAACTGATTTTAGACGACGAAAATCGTCTTGAAGTTAACTACGACCTCGGTTCACCATATCACCGATAAACACTGGTCATTGACAGAGTTTCATCGCCCAAAATTGAATCACACGAAAATGTTCACGATTTAATTCCATTTTTGGGCAAGATTAATCTCTTAAGTTGCTGTATGTCAAAACGTTCTGAATACGTATAACCTCAAAAATGTCAAGCTGTCGCTTGGCAGGTTGCATTACTAGAGTTGCCCAATACCCAAATAAAAGGCAGATCGCGTATCATTATGTAGGTTTTGTTCCCAATTAGGGTACAAGAATATAGGGTTCTTGTGTTCTGCATACTAAGGAAACCCAGATCGAGATAGGAATGATCCGAATGTCCAATTTGTCAACTAATTCACTACAATTTTTTCCCAGCATACTCACTGAGGTACCAACGTCTGATAGACAATTAATGAAATCATCTATTCGCCAAACACTCGGGGCCCGTAAACAAACTGATGAAAGAATCTAGTCAAGGTTAGATTAGGGTTAGAGCAGCCTGATATTTCTCAATTCTATCAGTCTATTGTGAGACCACAGTGGTGAACAAACTGGTGAAGGAATCTATAGAAGGTTAGCTAAGGGTTAGATATAGTGGCAGCCAGATATTTCAGGCTCACTTCTGAACACACTGAATGCTGCACGATTCCATGTTTAGCTCAATGACACAGGACCTCATTTTTAAAGTCAAATCCGAACGGCGTTCCACACTGCAGTGAAGCCACTTAGAGAAGCTTTGAAACACTGAGAAATGCCACTGGCATTACTGAGAGGGGATAATCCACCGCTGAACACCCTTTTGGTTTTCGGTCGAAGCAGTAATTGAACCCACGATCTTTTGTATGCAAGGCGGGCATGCTAACCACTGCCCCGCGGTGGTTCCCTAACTGGCGAAGGAGACTATTCAAGGTTAGTTTAGGTTTAGATATAGTCGCTGTCCGATATTTCAGGCTCACTTCTATCAGTCCATCGTGATACCACAGTGGTGAACTTTTCTCTTATCACTGAGTGTTGCCAGATTACATGTTTATCTCAATGACCTCAGGGAAATCAATTTTTAAGCCGAATCAGAACGGCATTTCACATTGCATTGAAGTCACTTAGAGAAGCTTTGAGACGCTCAGAAAATGTCACCAGCATTACTGAGAGGGGATAATGCACCGCTGAAAAAAAATTTTGTTTTTGGTCAAAGCAGGGATTAATTGTGTATGTAAGGCGGTGATTTCCAAGAATGTAGCCAAAAAATCTATTTTTCACGCCATTCCTGGGTTTTTGGTCTAAGTTTCACAATGTTTTGGGGAATCTGAATTAAAACTCCCTTCTCTCGCCTTCTCATACACACAAAAAAAATTGTTCTGATTCAATCACGAAATTAATTGATCCAATTAATTTTTAATTGAAATGAAGACATTTATCACAGAAATGATAGTATCAATTAAAAAATTAATTGAAGGTCAATTAAAAAGTTAATTGATCCAATTAAAGAATTAATTGATACTATTATTTTTGTGATTGATTTTTGTTTCAATTAAAAAATTTGTTGAATCAATTAAATTTTTAATTGAATATTTTTTAAAACTCAATTAAAATTTTAATTGGAAAAATTTTCGTGAATTTTTTTTTGTGTGTAGTTCAATTTAGGTTTTTCTAATGGAATATAATGCCTTTCCACTGAGAACTATCATTATCAACTTTATACTTATTACTTAATATTGTGACTATCTTATTTCCAAGTTGGTTTGAGTTACAGGGACGAACGTAAATAGTTCCCCGTATTCTCGGACGAACGTTTTCATGCTGGCAAACTGGGGTTACCATGATGGGTTTTCCATACATGCAACAAAACAGATTTCTAAAATCCGCTAGGCAGTCCCTGGACAAATATTCAGCTTGTCAAACAAAATCCGAGAAAAATAGGAAGAGGGAGATGAGGAAGAGCAATTAGGCAGTTAAAGCTCTTATGAATTGAATCAGGCTACTGAAGTCGCCACAATCCGCCGTTAAACCAAATTTAGTTTCAATTTCATTTCTTTTTATATCCTCAATTCTCAGTATATGATTCACCACGGTATAAGTTCCACAGGCGAGGACTCCTCTGATAAGTCAACCTTATTAGTGATAGAAGAAATCTGAGTCAAAATATCCACAATCCGCCGTTCGACCCTATTTAGTTTACAAGGTTCGGTTATGCGGCAGCCCGATGTATCAGGCTCACTTAGACTATACAGTCCATTGTGATACCACATTCACCACTGTGGTATCACAGTGGTAAATGAGTGCTGCCCGATTTCATATTAAGCTCAATGACAAGGGACCTCCTTTTAATAGCCGAGTCCGAAGAGCGTACCACATTGCAGTGAAAACACTTAGGGAAGCTTTGAAACACTCAGAAATGTCGAAGCACGAATCGAACCCACGACCTTGTGTATGCAAGGCGGCATGTTAACCATTGCACCACGGTGTCTTTACAAAAACTCCTGTATTACCTATTTCTTCGTATTTCCTCATTTTTCATTATACGATTCGCTACAGAATATGTTTCCTAGGCGAGGACTCCTCTGATAAGTCGTAATAGAAGAAATCTGAGCCAAAAGATCCACAATATGCCGTCAGGCCAAATTTTGGTTACAAAAGCTCCTGTATTACCCATTCAACTCCATTACTTTCTATTTCTTCATTTATCATTATACGATTCGCCACTGAATACTTTCCATAGGCGAGGACTCCTCTTATAAGTCCAGATTAGTGGTAATAAAAGAAATCTGAGTCAAAAGTGAAACAGGGAGGCGAGGTAAGAATCCGATGAGGCCATCCCACTTTAGGAATTAGGATCGAAGTTGTCCAGATCGGCCTCAATCCTCAAGTGGTTTGGATCTAGGACACCAACAGGGATGTGGTATCAAACCCAGTTTCGACCAAACACCAAAAAGTTTTTCAGCAGTGGATTATCCCACCTCAGTAATGCTGATGACATTTCAGAGTGTTTCAAAGCTGATCTAAGTGGGTTCACTGCAATGTGGAACGCCGTTCGCACTCGGCTATAAAAAGGAGGTCCCTTGTCATTGAGCTTAATATGGAATCAGGCAAAACTCAGTGATAAGAGAGAAGTTTACCGCTGTGGTATCACAATGGACTGAATAGTCTAAGTGAGCCCGAAATATCTGGCCGCCACTATACCTAACCTAACCTAGCCTAGAATATCCATCTCCATTCCTTTCTATTTCCCCTTTCTCATTTTACGCTCAGGCTACATGCCATAGCACCTTGGCAGTCAATGCCTCTGGCATTAACTATTATTGGCATTTGCAGTATTTGCCCTCGATCGCTTTTTGCTGCTTGTCAGTATGTTATGGCATGAATTTTGCACAACTATTCTTTTTTGTTTAACCATAATAGCCAATAAATTATTCAAAGATGCAAAAGTCATAACCTTTTTCCCTCCCAAAGACTGCGATTCCTCCCCATGGAGGAGAGCTAGCAGCAATAGCAATGAAGTTAATTGCATCAGCTACGTACGACCACAGCGATTGTAAAACCGCTAAGCGCTAAACAGAACAAAGTCATTACAAATTACAAAGAGGGATATATACCCCAAGTTAAACTGAATACAACAAAACCTGGCCTAAACAATAACCTCGATGGTACTTGGAGTGGTATTACAACACACATTGCTAAGGCATCAAGAGACCAATGGCTTGAAGCATTGTAAGAAAAAAAATAACAAGAACAACCGATACTCTCCCAATGAACAAACAAAAAAAAATAAAACTGGGTAAAACCAGACAAAAAATGAATCTAACTACCAGGTAGGTAGACAGGAATGAAGTAAGTGTTGGCAAAAGAGAGAAAGAAATAACAACAAACAAATAAACATTAAAAAAAATATCTAAATACAGGGACGCATAGGTCAGGTATATGACCATGTATGTACAGTCTTTGGTCACGTGCAATGATACGGTCATTAGATCATGTATTCGGTAGTTAAGACGGTATTGATAGAAATTCATGATTACAAGAGGATCACATGTTTAGAGCATCTGAAGCAATGTAACCCAAGCCCAAGTAAAGGTAAGTTCTGGAGCAGAAGGGACGCGGCAGAAGAAAATACTGGACTTCAGCCACTTTTGGTGTATGTGAGGGTGTCTGATGCGAAAAGGTGCATCCCGAGTAAGATGGAGGGGATAGGGAAGCGAAGCGTCACAATCCTGGCCTCGTTAGGTTTGTAACGACCGCTTTGTCCCGTGGGCTAAGGTATAGCATAGATTATGTATAGTGGCAGCCCACTATTCCAAGCCGAGGGACTTCCTTTTTATAGCCGAATCCGAACCGCGTTTCGCAGTTAACCCACTTAGAGAAGCTTTGAAAAACTCAGAAATGTCGCCAGGAATACTGAGAGGTGTTACTCCACCGCTAAAAAACGACTGCGAGGCGGGCATGCTAACCACTGCATCACTGTGGGTATAGCTCATCGGCCGAGTTCGTCACAGAAATGTTTGGAGTATATCTGTCGCCAAAGCGACATCTTTAGTATTCGCCACATGATCAGCAGAAGTACGAAGGTAGCGTCACAAATTAACCCAAAATTCTAATTTCGCTCAAACCATTTCTACACAAAAAAAATTATGATTCAATCACGAAATTAATTGATCCAATTAATTTTTTAATTGAAATGTCTTCAATCACGAAAATTATAGTATCAATTAAAAAATTAATTGATCCAATTAAAAAATTAATTGATACTGTTAATTTGTGTGATTGATTTTTGTTTCAATTAAAAAATTTGTTGAATCAATTAAATTTTTAATTAAATATTTTTTAAAAATCAATTAAGATTTTAATTGGAAAAATTTTCGTGAAATCTTTTTCTGTGTAGGTGATAAGCTCTCTAATAGAAATAATGTCTTTATGCCACGGGGGCCACCGTGAGGTCATAGTTAGAATGTCCGTCTTGTATGGGTTCAATCCCAGTCTCCGTATTGTGAAATGCTCTTCGAACTCGTCTATAAAAAGGAGCAAAACAGAGAGAATTTCACAACTGTGGTATCACAATGTTCTGAATCAGGCTACATCTGAGCTAACCTAACCTTAGCCAGTGGGGTTAACCAAAGGGACAAGCGACACGTAGTGGAATAATATACAAATCTTCCAGGCATAGGGAAAGACAGGAAAGTCTGGTTCGATCCATCGATTCTTTAGAATGTGGGATACAGCTTTTTTAGATACCGTCAATAGTATCATTAATCCCGACATCAAATTAACCCACAAGCCCACAATTGTGCAGTCTGGACAGAGTCCTTTCATCCTCTATCTAGAGTGTAGGCTGTCCCTACGTTATGGGGACGAGATACTCACGGCCGGAAGGGCAGGGAAAGTGGGCGATGGGATCGTTCGAAAAACACACAGGTCTACAAAGGACTCTTGAGGATGGAACTGGCTACAAAGTTAATCCGGTTCCTGGAGTTAACTTATCGTTTTACCCTGATAATCGATGTGGATGAGAAAATCAGATCAAAATTTTCCAAATTTAAAAATAAAATCAACTTTTCGAAATTTAAGTTTTTCCAAAATTTATAAAAGTCGACTTTCAACTTTTGTAAAAGTATACTTTTCGACTTTTTCCAAAAAAACTACTTTTTACTTATTTGAAAAGGTAGAAAACTTAATTTTTTTCATAATCGAAAATGTCGACTTTAGTTTTTTCAAATTTTAAAAAAGTTGACTAATCAGTCTTTGCATAGGTCAACTATTAGACTTTTTCCAAAAGTGAAACGTCGACTTTTCGAATTTTATATTTGTTTCAAATTTTAAAAGGTCGACTTTTTGACTTTCGAGTATTCTGCCGAAATCGATTTTTTTTTAAATTTGAAAGTGTCAATGGTCGATAAATTTTTTTATAATTTTAGTTTTTAATATTTGAAAAATTCGACTTTTGACTATTACACTTTTACAAAAGTAAACTTTCCACTTTCAGACTTTTTTTTTTCAAATTTTAAAAAGTCGACTTTAGATTTTTTCAAGTCAAATTTTTGACTTTATCAAAATTTTAAAAATTCTGTTCTCCAAATTTTTGATTTTTTCAAATTCAAATTGACTTCTGAGTACTCGACTTTTGCCGAAATCGATTTTTTTTTTCAAAAATTTTGTTTTTAATTTGAAAAAAAGTCGGTTTTGACTATTATAATTTTGCAAGTCAACTTTTCCACTAACAAAATTTCGTCAAAGGTTGTTTTTTTGCATTTTAAATATATGAAAAAGTTGACTTTTCCAGTTTTAGGTTTTTTCAAAAGTCAACTTTTTGAAAACGTCGAACATTTTAACCCATGTTCCGATATCCACTTCAATTCCACTTCCACTATTCACGTCAAATCCACGAACGTGAAAATTTGGTGTTCTTAATTCCACGCTCTTTTTTGAACTTTTCTGTAACCAGTTGGGATGCACAAATCACCCAAAAATTCACTAAGGCGGAAATCAAAATAAGTGGAATCAATAGTTTTATTATAATTTATTATTTTTTTTAATTAAAAATGACGCAGTTTTAATAAAACTCATGTATTAAATATAAAACATTTCAATTTTTCTCGGCGAGTACTTTTTTTAATCGGAAATACACCCAACTTGGACATAATTCAACTTTCACCAAGGCTTTTGCAAGTTAATTGATTTCACGAAAATTCCGGTGAAAGTGGATTGTAGGACACGAAAATCGTGGAATTGATTCACATTCACCTGGAAGTGGATTTGGGAATATGGGCATTAGATTTGTTCAAATTTTGAAAAGGTCAACTTTTGACATTCGAGTATTCGACTGATACCGAAATAGACTTCCCAACTTTTTTAAATTTGAAGACTTTTCGACGGTTAAAATTTTTGAGTTTTTCAAAAGTCCAAATTTGAAAAATTCGAATATTCGACTTCTGATGAAATCACTTTTTTCACTTTTCTCGTCTTTTCGAATTTTATATATATTTAAAAATTTTTTTTTAGATTTTTAAAATTTGAAAAAGTCTGTATTTAACTATTAGACTTTTGCAAAAATCAACTTTTCAACGTTGGATTTATTTCCCTGGTAAAAAAAAGGCGGCACCCATCACTCTAACAGTACCAAAAACTACTGTCACTATATCTGAGACTATTACCGTCTTAAAAAACTTCTTAAAAGTCAAGGCGCATATTGCATGAAATACTGGTTGACTCGGCTGTAAGAAGTGTCCTCTTATAATTGGGCTGCAACAGGATCACACAGAGAAGGAATATGATCAACACCTAGAACAAAATGTTACATATAACATGATTGTCGCAACCATGTTATTTTCTCGGACATTATGTATATGATTTCGACAACCATTTTATGTTTGGAGAGAAAACAAAAATTTTGCGGCAAAACGCTATGCAAAAATAACATTTTGGTCTAGTAGGTGGTGATCATATTCCTTCTGGGCGTGTAATTGAGAAAAGAATACCTTTCGATTATCTACTTCTTCTTTTGGGGTTACTTCCTCACTACAGATTACAAATATCTTAATGTTATTTTATAGCTTTCGGGAAGCTAAGACTTAAGAAGTCTTCAGATCTACTTATCGTTCAGTTATCAATCTCAACCTCCACACAATATCTGATGAAGTATTACACTTTTGACCATGGCTGTATGGCTACTTACAATAATGGGCTTATATCACAACAGACGGAAAACTGGTTATTTACGATAATGTTTTTTTTTTTTTCGTTGGTAAGTTAACAATTTTTTCCACCTCTTCTGTGGCTGTAGCCAAACTCTTTAAGAATCTTCACAAGAAAGAATTAAAAGACAAAAAAAAACAACTACAACTTTGAACGGAAATGTGAATAATCATTGTTGAAATACCATTAACCAAGTATCAAACTGTTTATAATTATTCATGAGATAAATATCAAATAAATGCCGTTTGATTCCAAAAATCCATCCGTTGTCCATTACTATGCCTCACAAACAATCCTGATTTGTTAACATTCTGTAAATGAAAAATTATTTAATAATACCGAAATTCCATTGGGATCTCTGTTAGTCTATGGGTAATAGAGTGTAATAGAAGCGAAGTGTGGTATTCCATTTGGAGGAGGCTATATCTAAAATAATTCTCATGTTGTTAAATTTTAGAATCCAATCACGTACATTTGCAATAAATACGGCCAGTGCCGTATTTCAATTGTCCAAAACACGTTGAAAAAAACAAAAACCCACCCAAAGATAAATAAAAATAACAAAGAAAGAGAAAAACCGGTAGTTTGTAGTGAAAAAAAATAATAATAAATATTATCTTCATTATAACAATTATAATGATATTTCAAAAATGTTATCACAAATATAATGATTAGACTTAACAAAAGCTTGTAAGAAGTGGTTCTTTGTCGCATAAAGAACAATATATCTATAATATTTTTTTATTTTAAATTTTAATTGCATTGGAATAACTGCTCAATTAACAATTAATCGATTTCTATAGAAATCAAATTTTCACAAAATTTTCTACAAAAATAAAATTTTGAAAAATTTTTCTGTAAAAACAAAATGTTAACAAAATTTTCTGTAGATATAAAATTTTCTATAGAAATGAAATTTTCACAAAATTTTCTATAAAAATACAATTTTTGAAAAAATATTCTATAGAAATAAAATTTGAACAACATTTTAAAATTTTGACAAAATTTTCTATAGAAATTAAATTTAGACAAAATTTTCTATAGAAATAAAATTTTGACAAAATTTTCTATAGCAATAAAATTCTGACCAAATTTTCTATAGAAATAAAAATTTGACAAAATGTCCTATACAAATGAACTGTTGACAAAATTTCATTTAGAAATACAAATTTTTGACACAATTTTCTATAGAAATAAATTTTTCACAAAATTTTCTATAGAAATAAAATTTGGAAATTTCTTTCAAAATAACATTGTTTTTAAATTGGGTAGATATATTTGCTAGGATTCATGCATAATCACGAAATGAAAATCCATACCAACGCACGAAAAACTTACACTCATAAGTAGAGTGTAAAAGTATCCGAACCTCTATGAGATATGGGGATATAATTTCCATTTAAGGAAATTATATTGAATATAGAAATAAAATTTTGAGAAAATTGTCTATAGAAATAAAATTTTGATACAATTTTCTATAGAAAAAAAAAAATTTGAAAAAAATTGTATAGAAATAAAATTTTGACAAATTTTTTTATAGAATTAAAATGTTGACAAAATTTTCTGTAGAAATAAAATTTTGACAAAATTTTCTATAGCACTAAAATTCTGACCAAATTTTCTATAGAAATAAAATTTTGACAAAATTTCCTTTAGAAATAAAATTTTGACAAAATTTCCTTTAGAAATACAAATTTTCACAAAATTTTCTATAGAAATAACGTTTTTACAAAATTTACTATGGAAAAACATGTTTGACAAATTTTTCTATGGAAATAAAATGTTGACAAAATTTGCTATAGAAATTACATTTTGATAAAATTTTATATAGAAATAAAATTTTGACAAAATTTCTATAGAACTAAAATTTTGACAAAATTTTAGTTCTATAGAAATAAAAATTTTTACAAAATTTTCTATAGAAATAAAATTTTTGACAAAATTTTCTATAGAAATAAATTTTTACAAAATTTTCTATAGAAATAAAATGTTGAGAAAATTTACTATAGAAATAAAATGTTGAGAAAATTGTCTATAGAAATAAAATTTTCAGAAAATTTTGTATAGAAATAAAATTTTGAGAAAATTTTCTATACAAATAAATGTTGACAAAGTTTTCAATAGAAATAAAATTTTGACAACATTTTCTATAGGTATAAAATGTTGACAAAATTTTCTATAGAAATAAAATGTTGACAAAATTTTCTATACAAATAAATGTTGACAAAGTTTTCAATAGAAATAAAATTTTGACAAAATTTTCTATAGAAAAAAATTTTTAAAAAATTGTATAGAAATAAAATTTGGACAAAATTTTTTATAGAAATAAAATGTTGACAAAATTTTCTATAAAAATGAAATTTTTACAAAATTTTCTATAGAAATGAAATTTTGACAAAACTAAAATTTGTCAATATTTTTTATAGAAATAAAATTTTAAAAACATTTTCTTTAGAAATAAAATTTTGGCAAAATTTTCTATAGAAATAAAATTTTGAGAAAATTTTCTATACACAGAAAAAATGTCCGTAGTTAAACTAACGTTAAATTAAACTTATTTTTATTGCAAAAAAAAATAATTGTTTGAAGTTAAATTATATTATTTTTTGCGAAATTTTCCACAGCCCAATGAAAATTTCGTTATTTTAAGTATGTCTCAAACATTTTAAGAACTAAACGTGAGTATAAAGTTCAATGACCGTACACATAAGTTCAATATGAACTAAAGCAAATGAAAATTTTCGTACGATTCCCAAAAATAGTAAGAATGAGCTACTGTATGGTTAAAATGGTCTTGAGTTGGCGCCAATGATTTTCTTCTTTAATTTAGTTAATTTCTTCTACTATGAGAAGGTGTAATTTCAAGAACTGCAGTTAAATAGTGTTGTACTTTCATTACATTTTCCTGGTTTTAACAACCCTTTATGGAAATCTCAAAATGTGGAGTAAAATTTAGTTCAATTTTCGTACGAGTTAGTTTATTCTTCCTATAAAACAGTTTACTTTTTTTCGGTGTAGAAATAAAATTTCTATAGAAATTTTAGTAGCTTAACCAACAGAGGAAAATAATTTTTGTCAAATTTATTTGGGCAAAGCCCTATAGACTGCAAGATGGTTGGATGGACGCACGATTCGGAATTAACAAATTTGGAGAAAAATTTCTATAGAAATAAAATTTTGAGAAAATTGTCTATAAAAATAAATTTTTTACAAAATTTTCTATAGTAATAAAAAGTTTTAAAGACTCACACTTACGAGCAGAGTTTAAAAGTATCCGAACCGCTATGAGATATGAAGCTTTTAAGGAAACTATATTGAATGACGGTTATATTTCATTTATATTTGAATGAAACTTAATGACATACTCACGACCAGAAGAAACACTAACGTACATAAATGTCGCGAATAAGGGTTAAAAACGTTCCCTGGCGAGCATAATGCAGTAATCGGCGTTATTGGTATTCCGTTATTTCAGGCTTACTTAGACTATTTAGTCCATTGTGACACGTGGTGAATATTTCGCTTCAGCGTGATTCTGTTCGTGAACATTATTTATTACTCACCTAACTTTACTTTCAGATAACTTTTCAGTGATTAAAAAAGAACCCTCTAATTGCCTGAGAGATTCTTATTTTTTCATATGACTCTCTATCTTAAGTAGATTTCTGTATAAAATTTTGAATTCGAATTTATTTTCCCACACACATTTCAAATCTCAATATTAATGACTTTTGCAATTAGTCTTCTCTAAACTTCTCATTAGAAAATCCGAAAAAAGAAAAATAATTGAAATCCCAAAAATTTTCAAATAGTCTTTGGTTGTGGCCAACATATGCAGGGTTTATGGAAATTAAAAACTAATCACCATCACCTAACAATCCACATTAAAAAAAGTTATTTTAATTTAAGGTCAAAGAAAAACTCTCCATCGTTAGAAAATAGAAAATACATTCCTTAAATAAATCTTAATAAGTCTGACTAATTTTTTCCCATCTCCTCCAAAAAGCCACTCATAAACATTATTAAAGTTGGAAGAATGACTAATCAACTCCCTCCATTAGGAACAAAAAACTAACTCATAATTAGCATCAAAAAACAAACAGATTCTAAAACATACAAAAAAAAAACATTTAATCTTTTCTTAATGTTGAAAGTCACATCCACTCCATCCATCTAAACAATTAAAATAAAAATTCTAGAAATCGCCTTAGTATTTATAATTGTTAGAGTGTAAGAACCACGAATAGACCAAGGAAAACATAATTCAGTTAATGAAATATAGTGAATATGCGAAAAAAAACACCGAATAAAAAAACATAAAACAATGACAAAATATCTATAAAAAAAACCTAGCTTCGATGTTGAAAGTCGTTTTGCCACTTTTTTTGAAATCGCGTTTTTTCACTGTGGTCTCGTTCACTGTTGACTTAATTGCTCTGTTTTTCCTTTCAGCGTTTGAGTTTTCGCATAAACAATTTGCTATTTTTTTCAAAGTTGGGGAAACAAAACATAGATGTGCCTTAATTAAATAAAAAAAATCGCGAACGAACTTTGGTGTATGGTGTAAAATGAACAATACAGCAACATTCACTTAACTTGGTCATAATGGTAAATGTTGTAAGCCCAACAAAAAAAATCATAAAATATGGTGACTAATTACTGAATTAGGTTAAATTGTAACACAATTAGAGATTTGACCGCAATCGTTTTATTTGTATGCAATAAATGACAATTTTTGCTACCACATTTGAAAATGCCTTTAGGGTATTGTCACTACTGGACAAGTAATTGGAAGCATTCAACACCGATTTCTTTGTCACTACTAAATTACTAATTGATGATTATTTTGCAAAAATGTCCATAGAAATAAAATTTTGACAAAATTTTCTATAGAGATGAAATTTTAGCATAATTTTCTATAGAGATAAAATTTTAGCAAAATTTTCCATAGAGATAAAATTTTGGCAAAACTTTTTATATAAATAAAATTTTAGCAAAATTTTTCTATAGAAATAAAATTTTGACAAAATTTTCTAAAGAGATAAAATTTTGGCAAAAATTACTATAGAGATAAAATTTTGACAAAATTTTCTATAAAGAACACAATTTTGTCACAATTTTCTATAGAGATAAAATTTTGACAAAATTTTTGATAGAAATAAAATTTTGTCACAATTTTCTATAGAGATAAAATGTTGACAAAATTTTCTATAGAAATAAAATTTTACCAAAATTTTCTTTAGAGATAAAATTTTGCTAAAATTTTCTACAGAGATAAAATTTTGCCAAGATTTTCTATAAAGAACAAAATTTTGTCACAATTTTCTATAGAAATAAAATTTTGACAAAATTCTCTATAGAAATAAAATTTTGACAAAATTTTCTTTAGATATAAAATTTTGCAAAATTTTCTATATAAATAAAATTTTGACAAAGTTTTCTATAAAGAACAAAACTTTGTCACAATTTTCTAAGAGATAAAATGTTGACAAAATTTTCAATGGAAATAAAATCTTGGCAAAATTTTCTTTAGAGATAAAATTTTGACAAAATTTTCTATAGAAATAATATTTGGAAAAAATTTTCTACAGAAATAAAAATTTGCCAAATTTTTCTGTCAAGAAAAAATTTTTTCCAAAATTTTCTATAAAGAACAAAATTTGGTCACAATTTTCTAAGAGATACAATTTTGACAAAATTTTCTATAGAAATGAAAGTTTGACAAAATTTTCTGTAGAAATAAAATTTTGCCAAAATTTCCTTTAGAGATACAATTTTGACAAAATTTTCTATAGAAATAAAATTTTGTCAAAATTTTCTACAGAGATAAAATTTTGCCAAAATTTTCTAAAAAGAACAAAATTTTGTCACAATTTCCTAAGAGATAAAATTTTGACAAAATTTTCGATAGAAATAAAATTTTGACAAAATTTTCCGTTGAAATAAAATTTAGCCAAAATTTCCTTTACAGATAAAATTTTGACAAAATTTTCTATAGAAATAAAAATTTTGCAAAGATTTTCTACAGAGATAAAATTTTGACAAAATTTTCTACAGAGATAAAATTTTGTCAAAATTTTCTATAAAAATAAAATTTTGTCAAAATTTTCTATAAAAATAAAATTTTGTCAAAATTTTCTACAGAAATAAAATTTTGCCAAAATTTTCTACAGAGATAAAATTTTGCCAAAACTTTCTACAGAAACATTTTCTATACAAACAAAATTTTGTAAAATATTTGTGAAAAAATTTTCTATAGAACTACAATTTTGCCAAAAGAAAAATATATAGAGATAAAATTTTGCAACATTTTTGATAGAGATTTTGAAAAAAAAGTTTCTACAGATATACAGTTTTTGAAAAAATATAGCGAGAGGATTTTGCCAAATTTTTCCATAGAGATAACATTTTACCAAAATTTTATATAGAATTAACATTTTCCAAAATTTTGTATAGAACTTAAATGTTGTCCAAAATTTTCTATAGAAATAAATTTTCGCCAAAATTTTCTGTAGATATAAAAATTTTGCCAAAATTTTCTATAGAGATAAAAATTTTCCAAAATGTTCTCTTGAGATAAAATTTTTCCAAAATTTTCTATTGGGATAAAATTTTGCCAACATTTTTTATAGAGATAAAATTTTGCCAAAATTTTCTATATAGATAAAAATTTGGCAATTTTTCTATAGAGATAAAATTTTGGCAAAATTTTTTATAGAGATAAAATTTTGGCAAAATTGTCTATAGAAATAATATTTTCAAAAATATTCTACAGTGGGAGAAATAGTCATATTTAATAATATTCCCCTTTCAAGTTTTAGTATTTACTATTCTGGGTCATTCAATTCATTCAAATGGATTTTTCCTGTTACAAATCTAATTTTCTTAAATTTTGTGGTGATACTGTTTCAAAATATAACCATTACAAATTTGACCACTACTGTAGATGCACGAATTTTTTGCGCAAAAAAATGAATGAATATGCTTAACGTTACCATACAAATGTATAACGGCCATTCATTGCAAAAAATTTTTTGGTATTTTAGTTTTTGTTTTATTATTTATTTATGTTAAAATGAAACGGAAAACCTTTACCTCATTTAGTTGTTTATGATGAGTTATTGTTGATTTTTAAAGTTTTTCGAAGGTTTCTTTTTTTTATTCACACTGTTGTTTTGCTGAATTATTTGCTTGATGTTTGATGGATGCTATACTTCGTATCACTGTTGCAAAATCCAAGTTTTGTGGTTAATTTGTTAATATTGGGAATATATTTGAACGCTTTTCATTTGTATGCTCTCTCGTACTTCTCCTCTCTTTTTCTTTCTCACACATACCATCACTCACAATCACTGATGCAAGGGATACTTATGGCATTAACAGAGTTTATATCTGTGTGTCTATTGCTATAATAGATTTAAAAAAAATTTTGATTTAAATCGGTGATTTTTTATATTTTGTGGTACCGGTTCATAAGATTCCAAAAAGTTCCGTATTTAATTATGTTAATAGCGTATAAATAGAGAGATAAACAAATATATTATGGATATTTTTAAATATCGAGTATTTTTCTCATGTTGCGGAAATTATTTTATTGTAGTTGCTATAGTTGTTGTTATTGCAAAAAAAACGTATCACTTTCAATAAAGCATGCTATAAAACAGGCCCAAACTAGTTAGCCAGCCAAACTAGCTAGCCATAATAAAGGCAAACATTCACACCGCAAATTGGCAAAGATGCATGGATTTTTTGTATATCATCAATAGCAATATTTCAATAACTTTCGTTAGCTCTATTATTTATTTTATTTTTATTATTTTCTAAAACAAAATTTCTTTTTATTTATAAACATTTCTGTAAATTCTTTTTGTAATTTTTTTTCTCGTATTTTTACACTCACTCTTTATTTTAAACATTTAATAATAAACAATAACAAAAAAAAAGAAACTAATAAAAACTTGTTTTTCCCTTTTAACACACTACGAAAACAATACAACACCACCTCCTCTGTGATGATCGGATTTTTTTTTTTATTTTTTGCCGAATCCGTCATTTATGTTTCGATCGACCCAATGTATTTAACGGCTCGACATCAACAAAAACAAAAAAGAAGCAAAGAATTTAAATCACTCACATATAACGCGACCACGTACAGAATACACCGTGCCATACGACCAACCTGTTTCAAAGTTGTTACTCGAATGTGAAGAAATTCCATTTGACATGGCTCGCTTGCCGCCCAATAAGCCCAATAAACTCACGTTACTGTAGTAATAGCCAGAAACTCTTTTGTTCACTAAAGAGTGTTTAAGAGAGTATGGGAGAATGATGAAACAAAGAGAATTAGTTGGGCCTTAGTGAAGCTGTGAATTCATATATCTTTCTCACATGCTGTATTATTAACATCGCATATGCATAATGTGCACACACTCACATGTATATCCCCAATAACTTGTTTTGGGGCTTGCTTTGATTTCTTCTACCCAACACATAGCAAACGCCTACACCCACTCATATATTATTTGTTATTGTTTTTCTTTTTCTACTGAGTGTAGCACTCCTGCAGAGAACCATCATCGCTCAACTAAGTGCATTATTTTATTTTTCATATTGATCAGTGTAATTGGAATGATGGTATTTTCAATAAATAAATACAGGGTAACTCAAAAAATATTCGCATTAATACACTGACATAGAAAGCTTCGTTATATTAACTAAATGTGTTATTAAAATTGAGTCAAATAGTTCATACTATTAATAAAAATTGTCAATGAAAATGTGTGTAAAGCTCTTATGGAGCGATGGGAGAGTAACAGCAATAAGAAGACTGTAAAGTGACTCTCTGGCTAAAGCCAATTTAACTCTATTTTAGTTCAGGAAAATGGAAAATTATCAGCCTGTTTCTGTATATCGAACGAGCTCTTTCGATCGACTGAAATGGAAACAAACAGCTGAACTTATAACCAGAAATCACCTGTTTCTATGTATTTAAATCGATCAGTTTAGGAAAACTTTGTAAATTTTACTAAAGTTTCAACTTTTTTTAATTCCTTCAAGACATGAAATTTTATTTAACAAAAATAATTATATTAAATAAATTATCTTGGATTTGTCGAAAACTGCTTAGAGAAAAATTTCCAAAATTAACTTAGAATTTGTGTCCTGATGGGTTCACTTCTCTTAGTTTCGATATAATTGAAGTAAATTATTTACCCAGAGAATAATTCGTGTTTCAATCACGAAAATAATAATATCAATCACAAAATTAATTAGAAATAAGAAATATACTTGATTAAAAAATTAATTGATTTCTTCCGGCACTTTCAATTAATTTGCTTAGTTAGTTCAATTAAAAATTGAATTGATTTTGATGGAAAAACTCAATAAATTTTTTAATTGAGGCAATCAATTATTTTTTCTTTATTTATTTATAAATATTTTTCATATAGATGAAATAATTTTCTTGCAATTTTACAAGAGTTTATACTTTCTTAAGTGTTTTCCGATTATAAACAATAGTAGGATTTTTCTTCATATTTGAATCAAAATTTAATAGCATGAAACTAATTATTTCCGAATAAAATTTTCAATATTTTTTTAGAAATATATGTATTTTTTAAATTAAAATATTAATT
The DNA here is from genome assembly GCF_050003625.1 of Haematobia irritans. Classification (NCBI taxonomy): domain Eukaryota; kingdom Metazoa; phylum Arthropoda; class Insecta; order Diptera; family Muscidae; genus Haematobia; species Haematobia irritans. Next base: position 49,039,242 of record NC_134397.1, read on the forward strand.
GAAATAATTAATATTCTTTTTTTAAATTTTCTAATTAAATAAACCAAAAATTGTTTTTAATTACAGCAAAAATTATTTGATTTTCATATTATTACAATTCCAATACAAGCTTATTGGACAAGAAAATTATGGAATTGGTATTATTAAGATATTGGAAAATGCCAGATACCAATCTCCACAAGCCGGACTAAACACATGTTTCATCGTTGGCCAAGCCGAATTTCCATAGTGATGATAAAATTTTGAGAAAATATTCTATAGAAATAAAATTTTGATAAAATATTCTATAGAACTAAAATTTTGACAACATTTTCTATAGAAATAAAATTTTGAAAAACTATAAAAATAAAATTTTGACAACACTTTCTATAGAAATAAAATTTTGAGAATGTGCAGAAATTTTCTACAGATATAAAATTTTAACAAAATTTTATATTGAAATAAAACTACGACAAAATCTTCTATAGAAATTAAATTTTGACAATATTTTCAATAGAAATTAAATTTTGACAAAATTTTCTTCAGAAATAAAATTTTGACAACAATTTCTTTAAAAATACAATTTTGACAAAATATTCTATAAAAATAAAATTTTGACAACATTTTCTATAGGAATAAAATTTTGTCAACATATTCTATAGAAATAAAATTTTGACAAAATTTCCTATAGAAATAAAATTATGATAAAATTTGCTATAGAAATACAATTTTAATAAAATTTTCTATATTTTAACAAAATTGTCTATAAAAATAAAATATTGAAACAATACATCCAACAAAATTTTCTATAGGAATAAAATTTTGAGAATGTGCAAAAATTTTCTACAGATATAAAATTTTGACACATTTTTCTATTGAAATAAAACTACGACAAAATCGTCTATAGAAATAAAATTTTGACAAAATATTCTATAACAATAAAATTTTGACAACATTTTCTATAGAAATAAAATTTTAACAAAATTTCCTATAGAAATAAAATTATGATAAAATTAGCTATAGAAATAAAATTTTAATAAACTTTTCTATATTTTAATAAAATTGTCTATAAAAATAAAATATTGAAACAATACATCCGACAAAATTTTCGGTAGAAATAAAATGTTGGCAAAATTTTCTATAGGAATAAAATTTTGACAAAATTTTTGACAAAGTTTTCTATAGAAATTAAATTTTGACAACATTTTCTTTAAAAGTAAAATTTTGACAAAATTATCTATAGAAATAACATTTTGATAAAATTTTCAATAGAAATACAATTTTGATAAAATTTTATATAGAAATAAAAATTTTGACAAAATATTTTATAGAAATAAAATGTTGACAAAATTTTTTATAGAAATAAATTTTTGACAAAAATTTTGACAACTTTATCAAAAATTTTGTCAAAAAAAAGTTTTCTATAAAAATACAATTTTAACAAAACTTTCTATAGAAATAGAATTTTGACAAAATTTTCTGTAGAAATAAAAGTTTGACAAAAATTTCTATAGAAATAATATATAAATAAAATTATATAAATAATAAAATTAAAATTAATTTAAAATTAAAATTATATAAATAAAATTTTGACAAAATTTTCTATAGAAATTAAATTTTGCAAAATTTTCTACAGAAATAAAATTTTGACAACATTTTCTTTAAAAGTAAAATTTTGACAAAATTATCTATAGAAATAAAATTTTGATAAAATTTTCAATAGAAATAAAATTTTGAAAAAAATTTATATAGAAATAACAATTTTGACAAAATATTCTATAGAAACAAAATTTTCTATAGAAATTAAATTTTGACAACATTTTCGTTAAAAGTAAAATTTTGACAAAATTATCTATAGAAATAACATTTTGATAAAATTTTCAATAGAAATAAAATTTTGATAAAATTTTATATAGAAATAAAAATTTTGAAAAAATATTTTATAGAAATAAAATGTTGACAACATTTTTTATAGAAATAAATTTTTGACAAAAATTTTGACACCTTTATCAAAAATTTTGACAAAATTTTAGAAATAGAATTTTGACAAAATTTTCTGTAGAAATAAAAGTTTGACAAAAATTTCTATAGAAATAAAATTTTGACAAAATTTTCTGTAGAAATAAAATTTTGAGAATGTGCAAAAATTTTCTACAGATATAAAATTTTGACAAATTTTTCTATTAAAATAAAACTACGACAAAACCTTCTATATAAATAAAATTTTGACAAAATTTTCTATAGAAATTAAATTTTGACAAAATTTTCTACAGAAATAAAATTTTGACATTTTCTTTAAAAGTAAAATTATCTATAGAAATAAAATTTTGATAAAATTTTCAATAGAAATAAAATTTTGAAAAAAATTTATATAGAAATAACAATTTTGACAAAATATTCTATAGAAATAAAATTTTGACAACATTTGCTATAGAAATAAAATTTTGGAAACATTTTCTATGGAAATAAAATTTTGAAAAAATTTCCTATAGAAATAAAATTATAATAAAATATGCTTTAGAAATAAAATTTTGATAAAATTTTAACAAAATTATCTATAAAAATAAAATATTGAAACAATTTTCTATAGAAACCATCCAACAAAATTTTCTATAGAAATAAAATTTTTAACAAAGTTTGCCATAGAAATAAAATTTTGACAAAATTTTCTATAGAAATAACATTTTTGACAAAATAAGATTTTTTTTTAAAACGTTCCACAAATTTTGGAAGATTATTTTTGGCTTGAATGGCAACCGTGTTCCATATCCATTTTAAATCTAAGACTATATTAGGATCTTTATTATTTATTTCGTTTATTTGTGTGAATATGGAATAGAATAGATGAAATAGATGATATATAATTTTCCCTTATTTGTTGGTGAACAAAGAGGAGTGGTATTTGAGTGAAATAAGCATAGTTGCATGTAAAATGTTATAAGGATATTAATTATGTTGGAATAGGGTTAATAACATTGAGATTCATATCCATTCTATTATTTATGTTGGGTGTGGAATGAGAAATTCGTAAATGGACATAAAAGGGTAACAACCTGCAGAAGCATAGGAAGCTTATATGCAAAAGCTTAAGGACCCATCCTAGATTTTTTGATTAAAATATACTTATGATATTTGTTTGTATTTAATTTAGATGTCTTTGACATGAAATGTTATGCGTGAAAAATATTTATTCAATTCTGACCTATACCATTTTATTGTCATGTTGTGTGAATAAAATATAATCAATTCTTTAATCATTCATGAATCATGTGGTCCTTTTTTATCCTGTAAGCAAAATTATTACCATTATTTAAGGCTTTATACATTTTTCGATCTTTCTTTTAAATCATAAAAATTGAATTTTTGAATTCCCATTATAAATACTGCACAGTGAACTTTATTCACATTTTTGTTAATCGAAATTCCTTACTATGTGTCATGATTCATTTTCATAGACCGCTCTTATCGGACTGACCTCCTATCTAAACAAAAGCTGCAAGCTCAAATGCTGTAACACCAATTTCAAATAAGCTAACACCTATTCAGACATTCATCTTTTATATAGGGTGCTATCGTACTCGTATGATGCGTTTTATGATTTAAATTAATCATTTTTTGATATATGATCTTGAAAATCGTTTTCTTCTCTCAAAAATAATTCTCTTTTTTTACTTTTGCTTCTCTCCCAGACATCCGGTCAATAAATTGTATTTGCTTTACAGCAGCAAATACAAAAGAAAAACCTGTTTGCCCTCTGTAAATATTTGAAGCCCAGACGGCCAGATTGAATTGGTTTCGTTGAGACAGAGATCGAACAAACACCGTATGGCAAACACTCACCATGCAGCCATTCAGTCAGTCAATCATTGGATAGAGTAAATAAAGCTATTGATCAAAATGTCTGTTTTACGCATTTCAACACTTCAAAGATTTGCAATAAATTACAGATGTTATTTTTTCTCTCTACCAATACCATTTTTTTTAACCACAAAGAATGATAAAGAGATGCCAAATGATAAAGAGCATTTTAGGGGAGAAACCAATAGTGAATATTATCGACACATTGATCTTGTATAAGTGCATATTGAAGAGAAATCCTATTGTAAGAGTATGAAAATGTTAAGAGAGCAGAGAGCTAATATGATGATTTTATAAAGAGATATAATAACAAATGATGCGACAAGCAGTACAATCAGGGCGATTTATCGACATTTTGACGATTTTTTACTAAAAAAATAACAAACGCTGATTTTCCGATTTTTGCCTCAAAATGACGATATTAGCTCGAGCAAAAGAGAGTTTTTGCTAAAAATTTCATATATGTAGGAGCTATACCACATTTTACATCTACAGTATTAAAGGGTGGTTAAATTGTAAGGGCCGATGTTGAATGTAAACCACACCTAAACGCCAAGTTTTTTTCCGAATTTTATTTGACATTTCTCTATTTCAGACTTACTCAATTCGAACCATGGAGAGATACACAATCCAACAACGTGTTAAATGGTTCCAAGAAATGGCAACAATGGATGATCAATTTCCAAAGAAAATCATCTTCAGTGATGAGGCACATTTTCACCTCAGTGGATTCGTCAATAAACAGAATTGCCGCATTTGGGCGAATGAGAATCCAAGAGTGATTGTCGAAAAACCAATGCACCCACAAAGAGTGACTGTTTGGTGCGGTTTATGGGCTGGAGGCATCATCGGGCCGTATTTTTTCCAAAATGAGGCCGGTCAGGCAGTTACTATGAATAGTGTTCACTATCGTGAGATGATAACGAACTTTTTATGGCCCGAATTAGAAGATGTGGATGTGGACGATATGTGGTTTCAGCAGGACGATATGTGGTTGCCACACAGCTAACGAAACAATGGCTCTTTTGCGCAACAAATTCAATGGCCGTGTTATCTCACGTAATGGCGATGTCAATTGGCCACCAAGATCATGTGATTTGACACGGTTGGACTTTTTTCTTTGGGGTTATTTGAAAAGGTGTACGTCGATAAGCCAGCAACAATTAAAGAGCTAAAGGATGAGATAATTCGGCACATTAACGGCATAGAACCTCCATTATGCCTCAGCGTCATCGAAAATTTGGACCATCGGATGAAGGTGTGCCACCGAGGTCGCGGCGCCCATTTGGCCGATATTTTGTTCCATACATAATTGAGTAATACCAATATATCATAATAAAATAAAATTACAATAATTTCCTAAGTAGTTTGTGTTTTATTCAAAATCAACATCGGCCCTTGAAATTTTAACCACCCTTTAGTATAACGGTTGTCACTCGTGCCAAAAATAATCCACCAAAATTTGAAGACAATTTTACCAAAAATCTACCAAAAAACAAATTGATGATGTTGATCAAATTTTTGTGGTTAGTATATTAACAAAAATGTTTTATTCCAAACAAACGTTTTATATTGAATTTATAGAAAATTTCGTAAAAATTTTATTTCTATAGCAAATTTTGTCAAAATTTTATTTCTTTTGAAAATGTTGTCAAAATGTTATTTCTATAGAGAATTTTCTTAAAATTTTATTTCTATAGAAAATTTTGTTAAAATTTTATTTCTATAGAAAATTTTGTCAACATTTTATTTCTATAGAAAATTTGGTCAAAATTTTATTTCTATGGAAGTTTTGTCAAAATTTTATTTCTAAGGAAATTTTGTCAAAATTTTATTTCTATGGAACATTTTGTTAAAATTTTATTTCTATAGAAAATTTTGTCAAAATTTTATTTCTATAGCAAATTTTGTCAAAATTTTATTTCTATAGAAATTTTTTTAAAAAGTCACTAAAAAAGCAATTTGGTGCTTTATGGAAATCAAAAAGTACCTAATAAGCATCACTGGTGAAAATGCACCCCAACATATTCATATAGAGACCAAACTCCTCGCTACGGGAAGACGTAATTAAATATCGTTAATCCCCTAGATTACATTAAAACCACTATCATTACACCAGGAAAATCAGGTCGAATTTCGCTATCTAAAGGTCCAGAATTATAAGTAAGAGAATCTAGATCAAGCAACATATCAGAACTTGATTCATCAGGCTACTCTGGTGAATCACTGCATTCACTACTAACTACAATGCTAATCCTATTCTTGTAACTTCTCATATAAGTTTCGGGAAGATACAGTCTACTAAGATCATGCAAGGAGGCTGCCTTGACTCCTAATTACTTATTCGGAATTTATAGGTGCGTGACGTATGTCTGAGATGTAACCAAGGCCCTCATGGCTGACGTTTCTTTTGCAAGCATTGTTAAATGTCCTCCACAGATCTATAACTCACTAACTACACCCAGAGAAGGAAACATTTTTGCACCAAAAGTGTTATTTTCCTATCCAAAAATAATATTTTGCTCTAAGAGGTGATCATATTCCTTCTCTGCGTATAATTTATCTCTAGATACAACAATAACTGTTCGAACTTAACCTTAAAAGAATCAAAATGTGATGATAAGCGGGATTAGAAGAAGAGAATTGGGGCAACCACCTAGAAAATTCCGATTTTGAATAAGGGCAGATGTGATCGAAGTTTTGGAAATGCGCAGGCCTTAAACGTTTAGAAAACATCTGATTTTTTTTTGTTGGAGCGTAATATCCGTAGGATTCAAATTAAGCGAATGCCTACTGGAACCCATTGCCGAGTACCTCCAGTTCGTGGTTCACCAGGCAGAAGGCTAAGGCAAACCTTCCATGGGCATTAGTCAAGAGGTTCCACAGGTGGTAAATGTTGCCGTTCGGCAATTAAATCATCGTTCATCTCTTATGAAATTCCAGATTTTTGGAAAATAGGGAAGGTTATCACCTAGAATATCGGAAATACTGAGATTCTGCAATTGGCCGGTTATTGTTCTGTTTCTTGTGACGAAAATTATGGAAGCAATTCTTCTACCATTCTTGTAAGCATTTTTTTTTTTGTTCGGACGATTGTACCAACACTGCTCTATGTGAATGAATAATTAATAACATAGCTGATGAACTATATACTAAACGGTAGCCTCGCTTAGTACTTTCCCAAAAGCCTTGCCAAGGAAAATCGCACCACCCTATTTTCAATATTTTGGAATCTTCTATCCGTTCTACAGCAATGAGACCAACGGTGGCGAACTTCTTTTTTATCAATGAGTGCTGTCCAATTCTATCTTAATCTCGTTGATAAGGGACCTCCTTCTTATAACCGAGCAGCGAAGGGCGTTTCACATTAGAGAAGCATTGGTATAAGAGAAGGGATAAACCGCTGCTGATAAACTTTTTGGTGGTATATACTTCGATAGAACTCATGCCCATTGGTATGCAAGACGGGCATGGTAACCACAGCACCGCTGTGGCTCCCTACTAACTATGTGGGATTTCCAACTAGGATTTCTCGTCAAAAAAGTTGCCACCAAGAAAAAACATTGAATAAATTTCCTTCTCCTGGATCCTTTGATTAGGGTTCCAGCATGATCAGCCACCTGATAAATAGATGCGGACCTCTGTTCGACAGTGGCATCAGGACGTAACATGAGATTCACGTTGGGCTAAGAAATGAACTAGGTGCTCAATATCCTCGTCGTTGGTCAGATGTGGTTGCCAACCACAGGGAAAGCAGATCCAGGAGGCTTGTAGCAACTGCCCTAAACAAGGGATGATAAATGATGTTGACGGAGAAGTACTAAAAATGTATTAAAAATTTACTTTTCGAAGCCAAAAGGTGCTAAAATTACATAATATCCAATTTAAATTCTGTTGTAAAAGTATACGTATATTTTAATCTAGACCGATTTGATCAATTTTATTTTAGACTTTCTAAAAATCTTGTTTTGCAAAATGTTATTTCTATATTTTTACAAATTCTTGTAAAAATTTTATTCCTATAAAAAATTTTGTCAAAATTTTATTTCCATAGAATTTTTTTTTTCTAATTTTTATTCTATAGAAAATTTTGTCAAAATTTTATTTCTATAGAAAATTTAGTCAAAATTTTGTTTCTATAGAAAATTTTGTCAAAATTTTGTTTCTATAGAAAATTTTGTCAAAATTTTATTTCTATAGAAAATTTTGTCAAAATTTTATTTCTATAGAAAATTTTGTCAAAATTTTATTTCTATAGAAAATTTTGTCAAAATTTTATTTCTATAGAAAATTTTGTCAAAATTTTATTTCTATAGAAAATTTTGTCAAAATATTATTTCTATAGAAAATTTTGTAAAAATATTATTTCCGTAGAAAATGTTGTCAAAATTTTATTTCCGTAGAAAATTTTGTCAAATTCTTATTCTATAGGAAATTTTGTCAAAATTGTATTTCCATAGAAAATGTTGTCCAATTTTTATTCTATAGGAAATTTTGACAAAATTTTATTTCTATAGGAAAAATTTTGTCAAAATTTTATTTCCATAGAAGATTTTATTTCTAATCTCTAGATACAACAACAACTGTTCGAACTTAACCTTAAAAGCATCAAAATGTGATGATAAGAGGGATTAGAAGAAGAGAATTGGGACAACCACCTAGGAAATTCCGATTTTGAATAAGGGCAGATGTGATCGAAGTTTTGGAAATGCGCAGACCTTAAATGTTTAGAAAACATATGATTTTTTTTTTTGGAGCGTAATATCCGTAGGATTCAAGTTAAGCGAATGTCTACTGGAACCCATTATCGAGTACCTCCAGTTCGTGGTTCACCAGGCAGAAGGCTAAGGCAAACCTTCCATGGGCATTTGTCAAGAGGTTCCACAGGTGGTAAATGTTGCCGTTCGGCAATTAAACCATCGTTTTTGTAAAAATTTTATTTCTATTAAAAATTTTGTCAAAATTTTATTTCCATAGAAAATTTTGTCAAATTTTTATTCTATAGGAAATTTTGTCAAAGGCTAAGGCAAACCTTCTATGGGCATTTGTCAAGAGGTTCCACAGGTGGTAAATGTTGCCGTTCGGCAATTAAACCATCGTTTTTGTAAACATTTTATTTCTATTAAAAATTTTGTCAAAATTTTATTTCCATAGAAAATTTTGTCAAATTTTTATTCTATAGGAAATTTTGTCAAAATTGTATTTCCATAGAAAATGTTGTCCAATTTTTATTCTATAGGAAATGTTGACAAAATTTTATTTCTATAGGAAAAATTTTATTCCCATAGAAGATTTTGTCAAAATTTAATTTCTAATAAAAATGTTGTCAACGTTTTATTTCTATGGAAAATTTTGGCAAAATTTAATTTCTAACATATAGAAAATTTTGTCTAAAGTTTATAAAATTTATGAAAAGGTACCTCTTTGCAAAATATACCAAAATTTCTTCAATGTCCGCTATTTATAATATTTAGAATTCAGTTGATATCTAAGAAACGTTCAAATTTAGGGCAGAATAACTCTATATAGAGTAATTGTGATGAAAAAGTACCAAATGGCTCGCCGTCGTGCCACGGTGTTTTTGACAGTAGAAATGTATCAAAAAAAGCACAAAAATGTCAACTTTATCAACCCTGGACCTAAACTATAAATCGACGAAACTATTCAGAACTTTTTCTTCCTCGCTGTCGAGTATTGAAATGAGTAAAAGGTCACCATCCATTTTCAGTGGAGAAGATAGACGACTGTCTATGATATCTAAGTTCTATCTAGGTTTCTTAGCATCTACTTCTCCAAATTTAAGCAATTCAGGTTAAATACCTGAAATGCAACCACTTGCCTTACATTGCTGGGAGATATCTATTTTCGAGTTCGCAAACGCAACAGAGCTGAAATCAACATCACTCTGGAGGCATTCAGTAGAGCCACCTTACTTCCTCGTTCCGAAATAATTATTAGACCAGCGAAGTTTTCCATTTTGTTGATGTTGCTTCCTTCAGGATTAACAAAGTTCATTGGAGACAAACATGGTCACGGGTACCATAAACAATGAATTATTTGCCTTCAAAGAGACAACTTTAGCAATAAAAGGAAACTTCATTGTACTAATATTTCCTTTCGGAGTAAAGAGTTATTTTGTTCGGGGTAACTTCTTTCCGTTCTTTCCCATTACTACTGTTGTAGCCCTTGGAGATCGTTTACATCAATCTCCAACGGCTACAACAACACCAAATCAATGCTATGCAGAATACTAGGACCTAGAGCAACAGTAAATTTATATCGTGATGTAATATAGCCGGAAGATAATTAACACATACTTTGCCTGTTCAATTCTATCTATTATGATCATTGAATTGTAAATGGAAGGCGTTTTAGAAAGTATGGACAATGTAATCGAATCGATGTATGCTTTGCTACGGGGTTAAGTGACCATTCAATGTATTTTAATACATTATTTATGATAATTCAATTTAGAAATAACAAACGCCCCTTCTTTCTTTGATGTGGAAAGTAGTACATATTTAATGCTCTTATTGTATCTGTATTGGCATTTATCATTTTACTCGTTTTACTCATAATAATTCAACACCCACCCAGTTTATTATAGAATAAAAAACCAAGTGGAGTGATAAACGAATAATTGAGTCTACTCCTACAATTCCCGCAAAAGGACTCTGCAAACAAATTGTTTAGTGCTGCAGCTACTTAGAGCAACTCTTCCGAAATTGGAATCCTTCTAGAGTTAGACCGATCAAAATGTTTTGGATCACAGTTGGACCAACATATCCCTGATTCTTCTGGGTTAGAAGTTATATTCTTATTATGGGATAAGTCTCTAGGTTAGGTTGCGTTGGATTGTGGTACAACAGATGGTGAACTTATCTCTTATCAATGAGTGTTTCCCGATTCTAAGTTTAGCTTAAAGATAAGGGACCTCTTTTTTAATGTCGTGTTCGAATGGCTTTTCATATAAAGGTTGAGTTACATATCATGCGTTAATCCGTTAATTCGTGCGTTGATGGAAGGGTTGATATTTTCCAGTTTGAAGCACTCTAACAAAACTGTTGTTTTCAAAGAGCAAATTCAACTCTTCAACCAACGGAAGCATTAACGCATGGTATGTAACTAAACATTTACGGTTAGAGAAGCCTTGAAATGTCACCAGCAGGGATATCTATCAGATATTAGTACACATAAAAAAAGAAAAATTGAAAAAAAGTTTTCAACATTAGATTTAATTCGGTAGTGAAAGAGTTAGGTTAGGTATAGAGGATAACAGCAATGCGTAGCAAAAGAAGACCACTTAGACCATATTTGTCCATTGTGATTCCTGATAGTTGTTTCTCTCCTCTTCATCATCTATCTTCCAACATCAGGATTGATCCCATCATTTTTGCGTTTACGAGTTTTCTCGATCTTCCATCCAGAAGCCTTGATGAAGGCAAATATATTCGGTTCCGTACATCGGTAATATCCTGAAAGAAGAAGGAGCCCAGTATCTTCTATCTTCTAAATGACACTGACATAGAAAATGGTTGGAGTCTTTCGTTACCTCCTGGTCTAGACACCATCTATAGATATCGTTAAGCCATATATAAAGATAGCGGCGAAAATCATCCGTAACGATGTTAGTCAACAAATCTGCCTTCCGGTTGTCTACCTTCGACGTTATCCCCGGATTTCCTAAGGCCTTTATTGCTGCCTGACTGTCGATGAAGAAGCTGATATTATTTATGAATATGGACCTCATCAACAATAGTTCTGCAGCTTTCGCAATGACAAATACCTCCGCCTAAAAAATGCTGCATCCGACATCCATTTTATATGACTCTCTAATCCCCATTCTGGCTGTGTGTTTGTGAAGAGAATCACCTTAACCCTTTGTCAAACCTTTGGTATATACCCATACTCATTCAGGCATATATTCGTTCCATAACTATTATATTGTATTTTTTCAAGCTGCATTGTACAATCTCCTCGATTTCTTTCTCAAGTTTATAAATAAAAACTGTTAGCTCGGATTACCCAAGGCATTTATTGCTTCCTGACTGTCGGTGAAGAAGCTGATATTGCTTCTGAATATCGGCCTCATCAACGGTAAGTAGTTCTGCAGCTTTTGCAATGACAAATACCTCCGCCTGAAAAATGCTGCATCCGCCATCCATTTTATATAAATCTCTAATCCCTAACTCTTTGGAGTAAATACCACAGCCAGTGCCTTCAACCAGTTTTGATCCATCCGTATAAATATTCAGGTCTCCAAAATGTATGCGTCCCTCCTTCCCAATTCTCAACACTAGGTATAATCGTTTTCAGCCTGCCCTCATATAATAAAAACACCTTATATCCTTTTTGATCCAAATACACGTTCGTAATCTATATAAAAGGATTAATCATTCGATTGTTTCTTAATTTGTTGCATATTGTAATGTAATCATGCAGCAACGGTGTGTAAATGTTAAAATAATTGCAAATCACTTAAACAAAATTAATTGTTCATAAATATCAAATACAGTGAAAGTAAAAAAAAAACAAAAACAATACAAAATCGATCAGAAAATAACTTAATTTTTTTCACCTAAAGATAATTATGATCAGCATCGGTGGCTTAACACACGCTACATTGAACAAGTATACAATTTCAAAACAAACAAAAAAAACACCAAAATCACCATCGCATGATCAATAACTCTTGGGAGTTTAAAGTTGGCTGATACCATACTACACTTGTGGTGTGGTGGTGGGTGATTCGATGACGATGATTTATATTATTCCAAAAAGCAAACAAAGCAGAAAAACTTATTAAAATATTCATTCAATCGTGCGTTGGAGCAGCCAATTTCAAATACATAATTAAATAAGCACACTTTGTATTTGCATAATTGAATAGAAAAAAAAAAAAACAAAAGAAAAGAAAAACAATAACCATCTACAATGAAAATGAAAGTGAACAACAATATTTCATGCAGTTCTGTAATGCAAGAATGCAAAAATATTTAATTGAATACTAGAGAAAATGTTTTGTTATAAATTAATGTATTTTTGTTTTTGTTGGTTTATTAAAACATAATTAATTACATATTTTTGAAAGGAGAGAAAATTAACAGATAATTAAAATGTAAGAGAATAAATATATAAGGCAGTTACTGCAATATATCATGTTCCCAATCCACAAGATTTAATTGAGGCTTAAAGCGTTTTATGGGACCTGAAATCAAATATATAATAAAAATCAAATTATTAAATATTGAACAGATATGCATGATATTCACTCATAGAAAAATGACTGCTGTTAATAGCAACAATCAGCGGTTAGTTGTCTCTGCCGAAATAGCAAACTTTTTTTTTTTTGAAAAACATCCCTGCTAAATTATCAAAATTTTATTCCTAGAAAAATTTTTCCCAAAATTTTATTTCTATGGAAAATTTTGTCAAAATTTTATTTCTATGGAAAAGTTTGTCAAAATGTTATTTCTATAGAAAATTTTGTCAAAATGTTATTTCTATAGAAAATTCTGATAAATTTTTTTTCTATAGAAAATTTTGTCAAAATTTTATTCCTAGAGAAAATTTTGTCAAAATTTTATTCCTAGAGAAATTCTGTCAAAAACTTTATTTCTATAGAAAATTTTCTCAAAATTTTGTTTCTATAGAAAATTTTCTCAAAATTTTAATTCTATAGAAAATTTTGTCAAAATTTTATTTTTATAGAAAATTTTGTCAAAATTTAATTTTTATAGAAAATTTTGTCAAAATTTTATTTTTATAGAAATTGTCAAAAATTTTTTCTATAGAAAATTTTCTCAAATTTTTATTTCTATGGAAATATTTGTCAAAACGTTATTTTTATTGAAATATATATGCAAAATGTAATTTCTATAGAAACTTTTGACAAAATTTTATTTCAATAGAAAATTTTGTCAAAATTCTATTTCTATAGAAAATTTAATCAAAATTTTATTTCTATAGAAAATTTTGTCAAAATTTTATTTCTATAGAAGATTTTGTCAAAATTTTATTTCAAAAAGAATTTGGTCAAAATTTTAATTCTATGGAAAATTCTGTCAATATTTTTTATTTATGTAAAAATTTTTGTCATAATTTTATTCTCTAGAAAATTCCGTCAAAAATTTTATTTCTATAGAAATTTTTTTTTCAAAATTTTATTCCTAGAGAACATTTTGTCAAAATTTTATTTCTAAAGAAAATTTTGTCAATTTTTTTATTTATATAAAAATGTTGTCTAAATTTTATTTCTATAGAAAATTTTGTCAAAATTTTATTTCTATAGAAAATTTTGTCAAAATTTTATTTCTATAGAATATTTTGTCAAAATTTTAATTCTATGGAAAATTCTGTCAAATTTTTTTTTCTATAGAAATTTTTGTCATAATTTTATTCTATAGAAAATTCTGTCAAAAATTGTATTTCTAAAAATTTTTTTTTCAAAATTTTATCCCTAGAGAAAATTTTGTCAAAATTTTATTCCTAGAGAAATTTTGTCAATTTTGTCAAAATGTTATTCCTAGAGCAAAATTTGTCAAAATTTTATTCCTAGAGAAATTGTTCTCAAAATTTTATTTCTGTAGAAAATTTTGTCAAAATTTTATTTTTATACAAAATTTTCTCAAAATTTTATTTCTATAAAAAATTCTGTCAAAAATGTTTTCTATAGATATTTTTGTCATAATTTTATTCTAGAGAAAATTTTGTCAAAAATTTTATTTCTATAGAAAATTTTCTCAGAATTTTATTTCTATAGAAATTTTGTCAAAATTTTATTTCTATAAAAAATGCTGTCAAAAATGTTTTCTATAGATATTTTTGTCATAATTTTATTCTAGAGAAAATTCTGTCAAAATTTTTATTTCTATAGAAAATTTTGTCAAAATTTTATTTCTATAGAAAATTTTCTCAAAATTTTATTCCTAGAGAAATTGTGCTCAAAATTTTATTTCTATGGAAAATTCTGTCAACATTTTATTTCTTAGAACATTTTCTTAAAATTTTATTTCTATAGAAAATTTTGTCAAAATTTTATTTCTATAAAAAATTTTGTCGAAATTTTATTTCTATAAAAATTTTTGTCAAAATTTTATTTCTATAAAAAATTTTGTCAAAATTTTATTTCTATAGAAAATTTTATCGAAATTTTATTTCTGGTGAAAATTTTGTCAAAATTTTATTTCAATAGAAAATTTTGTCAACATTTTATTTCTATAGAAACACTGAACACCAAATATTTTAAGCGGTAGACATTTCTGAGTGTACCAATCCTTCTCTAATGTGAAACGACGTTCGGACTCCGCGGTAAGGAGGGCCTTGTCAACATAGAATCGGACAGCATTGATAAGAGAGATGTTCACAACCTGTGGTATCACAATGCCCTGAATGGTATAACCTAACCTAGCGGTTAGGTGTCCAATCGAAGGTGAGAAAACAATTAGATCAAAATGCTGTGACAAGCTTGTAAATAATAAGATGAACTATCACAGAAATAAATTTTTCAGTTGTCAGACGAGCTGTTTAGAAATTATAAGCAACCCAGTGGCACTATATAACAGCAAACAACGACACAACGACAGCACAATTTTTTTATGAGTCTAGCATTTTTGCTTTCACCAATTACTTACTTATCATAGCATAACGTTGTTCATTCTGCAATTGAGTGTAATCAATATTTGGTCCTTGCAAAAATTGTTGGGCACAACTTTGTAACATCTCTTCAATCCAAATTTCATCCAGCGATTCTTGCATAATTCTCAACAAATGTTTGTAGCAATTTTGTAAATCGAGAGCGAAGGTATCCTGTTGTGATTGCAGTAAAGCTTTGCATGTATCACGTATATGTTGTTGTTGACCAAAGCATCGCATAATTTGGTTGTATAAGGCATCAATTAGAGCAATATCTTCGAAAGGATTACCCGGTTTAAGGCTTAAAAGTTTACGTTCATGTTTGCGGCGATTTTTGCTGGAACGGAAAGTTTTGCTGAAAAAAAATAAACGAGAATTGTAAATTAATAATGACTCAAGTCTATCCCAAAATTAACAAAAAAATTTAAAACGTCATGAATACGGGTTTAGTTGTTTGTCATTTGATATGAGACAAGAAGAATTGTCCTCTTTTAAACTTAATCTCCTCTTTTAACTTAAACTTAATTAAACTTAGCTTAATAGAAAATTTTATCAAAATTTTATTTATATTGAAATTTTTATAAAATTTGTATTTCATTAGAAAATTTTCTCAAAATGTTATTTCTATAGAAAATTTTCACATAATTTTATTTCCATTCGTTTTGTTTTGTTATTGTTGATTTTGTTCTTTAAGCATTGTTGTTGTTTTTTTATTTCAGCTTAAAACCATACATTGACTAAACTACAAGTGTAGCTTAACCAACAGAGGAAAAGAATGTTTGTCAAATTTATTTGGGCAAAGCCCTATAAACTGCAAGATGGTTGGATGGACGCACGTTTCGGAATTACCACATTCCTCATCAGCATCCTCTTCTTGCAGCAAAACTTTTCTATAGAAAAATTTGTCAAAATTATATTTCTATAGAAAATTTTGTCAAAATTTTATTTCTATATAAAATTTTATTTCTATATAAAATTTTATTTCTATTGAAAATTTTGCCAAAATTTTATTTTTATAGAAAATTTTGTCAAAATATTTTTATAGAAAATTTTGTCAAAATGTTATTTCTAGAAAATTTTCACAAAATTTTATTTCTATAGAAAATTTTGTCAAAATTTTATTTCTATAGAAAATTTTGTCAAAATTTTATTTCTATAGAAAATTTTCTTACAAATTTTATTTCTTAGAAAATTTTATCAACATTTTATTTCTCTGGCAAATTTTTTTAAAGTTTTAGTTCTATAGAAATTTTGTCAAAATTTTCTTTTTATAGAAAATTATCTCAAAATTTTATATCTATTATTTATTTCTATAGAAAATTTGTCAAAACTTTATTTCTATAGAAAATTTTGTCAAAATTTTATTTCTATAGAAAATTTTGTTCTATAAAAGACTTTGTCAAAATTTTATTTCAATAGAAAATTTTGTCAAAATTTTATTTTTATAGAAAATTTTCTCAAAATGTTATTTCTATGAAAATTTTCACAAAATTTTATTTCTATAGAAAATTTTGTCAAAATTTTATTTCTATAGAAAATTTTGTCAAAATTTTATTTCTATAGAAAATTTTGTCAAAATTTTATTTCTATAGAAAATTTTGTCAAAATTTTATTTCTATAGAAAATTTTGCCAAAATTTTATTTCTATAGAAAATTTTGTCAAAATTTTATTTCTAAAGAAAAATTTCTCAAAATTTTATTTCTATAGACAGTTTTCTTACAAATTTTATTTCTATAGACAGTTTTCTTACAAATTTTATTTCTAAGAAATTTTGTCAAAAATTTATTTCTATAGAAAATTTTCTCAAAATTTTATTTCTATAGAAAATTTTGTCAAAATATTAGTTCTATAGAAATTTTTCTCAAAATTTTATTTTCATAGAAAATTTTCGCAAAATTTTATTTCTATAGAAAATGGTGCTAAAATTTTATTTCTATAGAAAAATTTCTTAGAGTTTTATTTCTATATAATAATTTCTCAAAATTTTATTTCTACAGAAAATATTCTTAAAATTTTATTTCTGTAGAAAATTTTCTCAAAATTTTATTTCTATAGAAAAATTTCTTAGAGTTTTATTTCTATATAATAATTTCTCAAAATTTTATTTCTACAGAAAATTTTCTTAAAATTTTATTTCTGTAGAAAATTTTCTCAAAATTTTATATTGATAGAAAATTTTGTCAATATTTTATTTCTATAGATAATTTATACACAATTTTATTTCTATAGACAATTTTCCAAAAAATGTATTTCTATAGAAAATTTTCTCAAAATTTGTTTTCTATAGAAAATTTTGTCAAAATTTTATTTCTATGGAAAATTTTTTCAAAAATTTATTTCTATAGAAAATTTTCTCAAAATGTTATTTGTGAAAATCTAACAATACATCAAGAATTCTACTAATCTACCAAACAGTAAAAAAATCTACGATTTTTGGTAGAATTCTTCCAACTGTGGCAACTGTGATTGTGATACAACGACGTATGCATTATGTGGTGAAAGTCCTAAAAATTATTTTATTTATATTTACCCTGTGCCCCTGGAGCTAGCAGTATAACGGGAAGAATGTAGACTTGTAGTATCCGATATTAAATCACATTCATCAATATCCGCTTGATGATCATCAACCAACTGTGATTGTTTAGCACGATTAAGACGAACCTGAATCAAACGTTGCTTATGGGTCTTAAACAATTCCTCATCGGCTACTATTGAAGACTTTAGGACATTTTGGTATGAAACTATTTCTGGAATAATTAAATTTTCCAAGAGATTTTCTTCTTGTGCACTCTGTCTAATTTGGGCCTCAAATATGGCTTTTACAAATAAATGGCCTTTAATCAAACACTGTAAAGATTCTTGGATATTGTTGCCATAGTTTTTGGATAGCTCATATGCTTCCTCGTATCGTCCTTGTTCTTGCAAAGGTATTATCAAAGACCTAAAAAGAAAACCAAATATCAAGTATACGTATATATTGAATGCTATAATGATCTCATGCCACACTTACATGGCTACTTGTTCCACATTTTGTTCACTTTGCTTGGCCAACATTAAAGCCCTCTGCCAATCCAAAGTATGTTTGGCACTTAACAAAGCCTGTTGTAAGTTACCTCCTCTTTCATAAAGAATACTGGCATTTTCCAATTTACCATTTGCCCTAAGGTGATCGGCAAATGCCAAGCACACTTGACGATAACAATCATTGTCATCTTTAAAGGCGGTCAAAGCCTTTGCATAGTATTCATGACGTTTAATAAAATCCAAAGCCTCTTCGAATTTCTCTTTACCACAGTTCACAATGTGATACAAAGCTTTTTCGTAGCGTTTCAAATGTTCATCAATTTTGAATTTACGATAATTCAATTCGTAGCCCTTCAATTCGTTCAGGAAAGCCAAAAACTCTTTGGGATCCTTTTGTGATTTTTGTGCAACAAAAAGAACCAATCCGAAATCATAGGTTCCCAACGCTACATTATACAATTCATTAACATCAACCAAATAGAGTAAATATTTTAGAGCTTCTTCAGCTCCCGTAGCACCAGCAGATTGTGCATTATTTTCCTTTTTCTTTTCTTCCCATATCAATTCCAAAGCCTTTTCCAATTGTTTCAGTTTTACATAGGCTGTAATTATGGGTAAACGGAATCGTTTTTCACTCGATTGTTCCATGCGTACACACATTGCTTTACACACATAAACGATTTTCTCTTCGATTTTAAAACTTTCCGGATAACGTTGAGAATCTTCCTTGTAATTGCTAGCATACATGGTTTTCGTAAAATCCTGTAAAATAAAGGAAATTAATTAGGAAAATTTTCACAAAGTAAAACAGATTAATTAGGAAAGATTAAGTAAAAGATGAATAATATGGAATAGAATATACGGTCATATATAAAGGCGGCGTATATATTTTAGACAAATTGGACCAAAAATCGCTTTGCGGACGGTCAGGATAATAAATCAAAAGATAGCACTTTTGCCAGGAAGACCCATGTTCGTATTTAGCCTCTACGCCTATTGCAGAAGTTTCTCAAGATCAATTTTCATGTAGTTAATTTAGGAAAATGTGGCATCCTGCTTTTATTTCAAGCTAACTTGAATAATTTATTCCCAAATGATACCACATAAACCAAAAATACCATTTACACTTAGACACTCACTTTTTCCACTGTTGAATCTAGCAGTCACCTTCGAACTTCTAAAATTTGTTTTTACGTTTTAATTTATTTTCTTTTTTTTCCGATCACCACATGAAACCCAAGACTATCAACAACGAACAAGAGATCACTGTTATGTGGTTACATTGGCTCCATCCGATGCGTGTTCGGGTTGGTCCATTTTTTTATTTTTGTTGGGAGGAGGTGGAACCCTAAGAGCCGATATAGAGCACAATCCCAGACTAGGGTCAGAACCAGAAACAAATGTACCACCTCGGGGATCGGTAAGTTGTGATACTAACTAGCTCATTGGGAACCATTGTGAATTTTTTCTCTCTTATCAAATGATGCGGTATGTTTAGATCACTGACAAGGAACTTGGTTTTTATACCAGAGTCCCATTTTAATTTATTCCCAAATGATACCACATAAACCAAAAATACCATTTACACTTAGACACTCACTTTTTCCACTGTTGAATCAAGCAGTCAACTTCGAACTTCTAAAATTTGTTTTTACGTTTTAATTCCTTTTCTTTTTTCTTTCCGATCACCACATGAAACCCAAGACCATCAACAACGAACAAGAGATCACTGTGATGTGGATACATTGGCTCCATCAGATGCATGTTCGGGTTGGCCCATTTTTATGTTGGGAGGAGGTGGATCCCTAAGAGCCGATATAGAGCAAAATCCCAGACTAAGGCCATAACAAGTCAGTCAGAAACAAATGTACCACCTCTGGGATCGGTAAGTTGTGAGACTAACTAGCTCATTGGGAACCAGTGTGAATTTTTTCTCTCTTATCAAATGATGCGGTATGTTCAGATCACTGACAAGGAACTTGGTTTTTATACCAGAGTCCCAAATGACACTTAGGGCAGGTCTCAAAATCAGTGCAACATCGAGCCAAAGAGGGCGCCAATTTCTTCATCCGGAATTTTACCGTTCATAGATTTGTCCTTATCGATTACGCGGTCGCCGTTTGGACTTTTAGTATTAGCGATACCCTATGGAAAAATCTCCAGACTGCAGATCAACCTCCGGTA
The DNA here is from genome assembly GCF_050003625.1 of Haematobia irritans. Lineage (NCBI taxonomy): Eukaryota > Metazoa > Arthropoda > Insecta > Diptera > Muscidae > Haematobia > Haematobia irritans. The sequence continues at coordinate 49,059,922 of NC_134397.1, forward strand.
TGTTCAGATCACTGACAAGGGACTTGATTTTTATAACAGTACCAATGGCGTGACAGTTAAGGCAGATTTAGCAAACTATGAAATATCACCATTGAAAAATAGGAATACTAGCGACTTTCGACTTTTACCGAGCCAAAGAGATGCGCAAACTTCTTAATGCGTAATTTTACCGTCCATACCGGAACTGCTAAAGCGTCATGGAGATCTGTTCGTGGCTCTGTCGCTTTAAAAATTATGCGGTCCCTATTGGGACTTTCAGTATTAGCGAGACTATATGGAAAAACCTCCAGACTCCAATAGACCAAAACAGCATCTCCAGCAAAAGTTCTGAATGTTTTCGGTGAGGCAGCACTGTGAACTCTTCGCGATGCTATCTCTAGAAGAGCACAGTCTAAAAGTACCAAGTTACGATTTCTTGACCATTGGGTATTTTCACATAGATTATGTGGCCCGGTTTGTACTCCCTGTATTAGCGAAACCCAATGGAAAATCCTCCAGATTCAGGACTGGAAAGCGGTCCACGTTTTGACTCCCAGTATTAGCGAGTCCCAATGGAAAAACCTTTAGGCTGGCGGCCACTCCAATACTACGGCACGAATACTTAATGCTTTCTACGCGGCAACACTGTGAACTCCTCACCGTGCTAACTATAGGAGAACGGACCCTTTTAAAAAACCAATTTCAAGTTCATTGGTCGATTATGCGGCCCCAGAGTGGACTCCCCTTCCACACGATAACCAATGGAACATGCCACTTCTAAGAGCGGACCCTCTAAAAGAACCAAGATCATTGGTCGTACCCATATCGATTATCGATGCGGCCCCGTGTGGACTCTATTAGCGATAACCAATGGAAAAGGACCAAGGTTTGATTTCAAGTCCATTGGGGGTCTCCATATGCGGCCGCATTTGGACTCCGAGTATTGCCGATACCAAATGGAAACCCCTCTGTACGTCAGACTGGCTAGCACTCCATATCTCCAAGAAAGCTAAGGAGCATTTGCAGCACCAATCCTTAATGCTTTCGGTGAGTCAACACTGAGAACTTCACACCATACCACCTCTAAAAGGACAAACTCTGAAAAAAACAAGGTTCGATTTCAATCAATCACCTAATCGGCGACATTAAAGGTGGCGCACACAGAAGTGTTTCAAAATGGTATGTCTTCCTACCAGTACAGCTTTGTACTAAACGGAACAGATTGGTGCTATGATTTGGTAGCTCCAGGTATCTGAACAGTTTCCAGCAATACAAAATGTATGGCCGAAGTGTGGGTAATTCGCCTTACATCGCGAGACATCTATGTCCTGCAAATCCGACAGACCTCAAACCTACTTCACTCTGTACGCAACCAGAAGAGGCACCTCGCTTCCAGTAAAGTTTTTTATTTACATTTTACAACTGATTTGTGATACTCACCTCATTTTGTAAATCGCTGAGGAACAAATTCAACCAATTCGGATTGTCTATTTGTTGTAAAAAGACATCCAATCTATTGACAAAATCACACATATTATGATCGCAAATAATATTGAGGTTTATACGTTGTTTACGCAATATCGAAAAGGCGGCATTGTACTTTTGGGCCTCGAGTAAAGCACCCACTAATTCCAAAGATAAAACTCTAGGCGAAATAACTTCAAGATTTCCACGTGGCATTTGCAATACAGTACGATCTGATTCAGATACAGTTGTTACCAGTTTAGCTCCACGCTCTAAACGACGTTCATCGACTAAACGCATATCGGCCAATCGTAAGAAATGCAAAGAAGTTAATTTGGTAAAAGCCAAATAATTTCCAGCCATACAAAATGAGGTGACATCGGTGGCGATGCGTTCATTGTTGACAAACAAACATTGATTATTACTCAAGCAAATGGTATAGGTTTCAGCATCACTAGGTTTAACGAATGTCTCCATTTGATCAATGTTTTGGTTAAGTTCCAGATGAAGGCGTCTAGAAGTTTCACGCTCCGAATCAACATCAAAGACCAGTTGAGTTATACGATTATCTTCCAGAGTTTGATAAAACAATTCACATGGTTGTTCTTTGCCCGAAGGAACCAAGGCGGATATAGTACAGCCCTTTATGGGGACATCTATAATGACTTTATATGTGTCTGGAACATTAACGGCAATAAAATGGATATGACTAGTGTTGTCCTCCGTATAGCTGGTCACCAAATAGGTATCTTCAAAACTTTCAAACCACTGCAAGTTGCCATATTGTAGAGGTATAAGATCATTGATGATGGGATTTAATTGCAAACATCCTAAGACTGAAAATGCTGTGGGATTGCTACAATTGGCTCTGTAGTAATGTATCCTATTTTTGGAATCATAAACACACAAATGTATTTCATCTTGAGCCTTTGCCATGGTCAATGTTGTTATGTAGGAATCTCCGTTGTCATCGCTACCCACTATCAATGTTTTTGTACACATAGGTGGTGGTATTATAGCTTTCGAGAAATCCGTGAAGAGTAGGCGATTTCCATCGATAACACCCACCAAGCCAGTACGATTTAGGCGATCAATATCCCAAAACCATTTGTATATTAAATATTTGCCAGTTTCGAACAAAATGTGCAATGTTTTCTCTTCACCAATACGATTATCCCAATAGAGCGAGGCTATTTTACCTTGGTTTTCAATATCCAAAACTTGTTTCAAATACCAATGATAATTTCCTATGGTATACAAGTAAATTTTCTTCTCAGTTTTTATGCTAAGGATTTCCGAATCTGAACTCCATTTAATATCCTCTACAGGTTCTGTTTGTAAATCAAAAGTTAATGGAATTTCACGATGCCTAAGTCCATTTTTTTCAAATAAGGCAATTGTGCTCTTATTGGGCAATTGCTGGGGTATAGCAATCCAGGTGCCTGAAGGTCTCCAGGCCGTAGGATGAAAGAGATTGGCTTGTTTCTCTCCCACGAATTGTAATTTGCCTTCTTTATCGAAAACTTTAAAGGTTCTACCACGGGACTGGCTAACATAGGACACAACAAAGTAAGCCCCGTCAGCACGCCAGCTAATGACGATATCCTAAATAGAGAAAAAAAACTAAATACAAACACGAATTTCAACCAACGGCACTAATAATCATCTTACCTTGGCTATACTATCTAGATTAACAGCAATCTCTTCACTTTGTTTCCGCTTTGCAGCTTCCTTTCCTTCAGAGCCATGAAATTGCGTTTCTTTTTTACCCCAACCAACATTGACAAATTCTCCTTCTACCTCGGAATTTTCATCGGCCAATGAATGTTCGGTTAAGGGGTCAAATGTACAGGTCATAACTACAACATTATGCTCCTTTGTTACGAATACAACAACTTCCTGATCGGGACTCCAAGCCATACATTCTATACCCACATCACAAAATGTCCCCTCATTCATTTGCTGTGTTTCGGGGTTAACCAATAGCACTTCTCCAACACTGGTTGCCAAACATATACCATTTTCCAAGGCTAAATATTCTGCTCCCACAATATCGGGTACTTCAGCCAAAAGTTGTGGCTGTTTTTGTGATCCTGGGACATGGGAAAACAGCTGAGACTGGGTTACAATGTAAATTTCATTATTTTGTGCTTCCATTGACGATTTGTGTACATTCTGATTTAGCAAAAGAAACTTTGGATTTTTAACTGTCTCCTTGAAGGATTGACAATATTTTAACTTTAAGTTACGCATTTTATTTTCTATTCTGTTAACAATCTACAACAAAATGTCGCACGTGTATAAACAATATACGACCAGAGAATGAAGCCGCCGAGTCGCGCCGCCGATTTTAGCCGCCGCCGACCAGTTTCTTCCAGCCGAAGCCGCCGCCGAATATATCGACTCATCTCGACTCATAATTAGCCGCCAAGTAATCAAAAATATTGATTTAAATCAGAAAAATTTATTAATAATTGTTGTATTTTTTGTTAAAATGTTTAACTTTCAACCCAAAATCCATCAGTATCATGTTTCTACAATAGCTTTGCAACCATTTAGCTCAGAAAATGTAAATGAAATGAAAATTTGATTGTAAGTTTGGTTGTACAACTAATCTCATTACCATTCGGATTACTTCAAATCGATTTTATAATGGATAATTGTCCGCCGCCGAATAGACGAATTTATATCGGCTTAGCCATCAAGCCGCCGCCGCCGGAGGCAAAAAATTAGTGTTAGCCGCCGCCGGCAAAAATGGGTCGGCTTCATTCTCTGTATACGACCATCTGATATTGACCACAAAGCCACTAAATTTTGTAACTGCGTTGCACAGTGCTACGGCATCAGAAGCATTTCCAGTAAAAACTGTCTTTGAATGTCGATAAGACAGTTTTCCATCAATAGTGAAAGCCCGGGGGCCTCTAACAAAATGTTTACCGCCTACATGGTAAGCATGACCTTAACTATAGCGAAATTTCTGCTACCCATATGAAATTCATTGGCATTTTTTACTGCCGTTACGACAATAGGATCCAAAGACTTTGTAATTATAACAAGATGTCCAAATTGCCTCTTGTTCTTGAATAGATAAAAGTGCACTTTAGGTTCACACATGTTCGTTATCTATTTTGCTTATTGGCAGGTTTCTTTGCAACATTTTCTCCAATTCCTCTTTAAAGGTGAGTACTATGTTCGGCTTTTTCACCAAAACACTAAATTAAAAGTACACATATATTTATGAAGACGATTATATTTTGATCAAGTCTTGCCAAATATAGGATGGAAAGGATCCAGGTATTGTTTGCAAATAATTTTATATATCTAAATTAATTAATTTAAAAAAAAGTAACCGTGAAAACAAGCTGGTTTTCAGCTTGAAAAGTGAACATAGTACTCAGCCTAAAATGGTATTCGTAGCAATCATGTGTGTAAATAGCTTTGTTCGGGGGACCAATAATGTATAATAATTTGTGACTAAAATTTTTGGTTTAGACAAAAACACGAACCAAGGCATATTAAAAATTAATTAATATGCCTTGAACCAGAACAAAAAGAGATAAAAAACAACAATTGACAAATAAAGAAGTTAAAAGAGGGAAACATTTTGAATTGGCCGTTACTAAGTGCGTGTTTCCGAAATTAAAACTGTAAAGTAAAAATTCCTATTTTCTCAGAAAAAAAACTGTACAAAACTTAACGCAGAAAGAACACCAGGGAACATAATAGACATCCTTAATGATGTAATGACTTAAGGTGGGTATTAAATTCCAGTTTAGCCTTTAAAATTGCCATTTTTATCATCATATAATTATAAATAAACCATATTAGTCATTATGTCTTGTATGGCAATGCAATTTGTAAAGATACGGTACCAATAAAGACACAACAAAATAAAATCAATCACAATTTACTTGAAGTAATTTCTTTTGGCATAAATGTTGAATGAAAAGAGTGCAGAAACAGGCCTATTAACCAAATTGAAAATTCTTAATTTTCTTTTCTTTTTTAGATTCGTATGGACCTAAACTCATTAGCCTATTGGAAAAAAGAGGAAGCATACACACATCTTGTTAAATCAGATAATCGTTGGCCCTTTATGTCAGGCTCACTTATGCGCTTTACAGATTATCAGTTATTCCGGACGGAATTTCGGTGTTTGTAAAGAATTTTACAGTGTGTCGGATCGATACGACTTGTCGGCGATTACTAAATAATCGGTAAATCGATCCCATAAACATGCAGCAGTATCGATTATGCCTTCGGACTTATCTTATAATGTGCACAATAATGGGATATTTTCGACACGAGCACTGTCGTCCGGAACAACTTATAGTCTATCAGTTATTCCGGACGATAGTGCTCGTGTCGAACATATCCCATATATTGTGCACATTATAAGTTAAGTCCGAAAGCATAATCGATACTGCTGCATGTTAATGGATCGATAACACATTTACCGATTATTTAGTCATCGCCGACAAGTCGTATCGATCCGACACACTGTAAGATTTTTTACAAACACCGACGTTCGGTCCGGAATAACTGATAGTCTGTAAAGCGCATTAGAGAAGCTTTGAAACACTCCGAAATACCACCAGCATTACTGAGGTGGGATAATTCTGAGTCGATTTAGCGATGTCCGTCTGTCTGTCTGTTGATGTATTTTTGTGTGCAAAGTACAGCTCGCAGTTTTAGTCCGATTGTCCTAAAATTTGGTATAGAGTCCTGTTTCGTCTCAAAGACGATCCCTATTGATTTTGGAAAAAATCGGTTCAGATTTAGATATATCTGTCATATATATTTTTCACCGATATGGTCATAATTGGCGTGTATATCAACCGATCTTCCTCAAATTCCGTACATCCGAATAATTTATGAGTCTCGAAAAACTTGCAAAATATCAGCCAAATCGGTTCAGATTTAGATATAGCTCCCATATATAGCTTTCGCCCAATTTACACTCATTTAGTTGAAATTTTGAATAGGGAGTAGAATTAGCATTGTAACTATGCGTGCAAAATTTGGTTGACATCGGTTCAGATTTAGATATAGCTCCCATATATATGTTTTTCTGATTTCGACAAAAATGGTCAAAAACCAACATTTTCCTTGTAAAATCGCCACTGCTTAGTCGAAAAGTTTTAAAAATGACTCTAATTTTCCTAAACTTCTAATACATATATATCGAGAGATAAATCATAAATAAACTTTTTCGAAGTTTCCTTAAAATTGCTTCAGATTTAAATGTTTCCCATATTTTTTTACTAACATTGTGTTGCACCCTAGTGCATTAGCCGACTTAAATTTTGAGTCTATAGATTTTGTAGAAGTCTATCAAATTCTGTCCAGATCGAGTAATATTTAAATGTATGTATTTGGGACAAACCTTTATACTCGTATATAGCCCCCAACACATTTGACGGATGTGATATGGTATCGAAAATTTAGATCTACAAAGTGGTGCAGGGTAGAATATAGTCGCCCACCCGACTTTAGACTTTCCTTACTTGTTTGTTAATAAAATTCAATTAAACTAAATTAGTTTAATGTACAATTTTTTTTTGTGATTGTTGTTACATAAATATTTAAAGAATCCCGAAAATTTCGGGATCCCAAAAAAATCCCGGAATCCCGTGATTCTAAAATTGATTCCGAATGACAGCCCTACTTAATACCCACCTTTACACTAGAATTAGGGATTGCAATCTGAATCCAATTATCATAAAATAGAAAAAAGGTTATGTTGAATTTAATTTTTGTTAAGCTGAATAGCTAACACAAACGAACACAAAAACACTGCACACACTCACCAAATTGATTGACAAAAGCTATAAATGAACATTATTTGTATAGGTCATAAGGATGAAATTGAGCATCCGTCCTTTTCCGAAAAAAAGAACAATCAAGACCCAAAATGTGCATAGAGGGGTGCGATGCAACATCTGAACATACTAGAATATTTTCGGTACCCAGTGATGAAAAAAAAAAAACGCACTGAATGGGTTGGAGTGTGCAAATTCAAGAATAGTGCTTTAAAAATTTAGCAATATGTTCGAGACATTTCACAAAAGAAATGATTGGGAACAAATTTTTAAAAGACAATGCCTTCCCCATTTATTTTTTGGGGCCAAAAATAGTTGAAATGGAGGACATGGTAAAAGAAATTCAAAATGAAGCTGATATAAAAAATATGGAGGATTTAGATGTTCGGCTAGGAACCTCGAGCGAATACAGAGTTACAGTTAGGGAAAGATATTTAATAGACAAGTGTATCCATGAATCGAAGATAAGATGGGAAGAAAAGGAGGGCATGCGAAAGGATTTAGAAGAAAGTACAAAGCAAAATTCATTACTGCTTCAAGAAATGGAAAAACTTAAAGCAGATTATGCATTGCTGAGGAACCAACTCCAGAATATCAATAAATATAGCATGAATGCGACAGATGCATCAGAGCAGGCAAAATTATTTGCAAAAATAATTTGCCAGCGAAAGGGGAAAACGTTTCTGGAGGAGGAAAAAAACTTTCTTCTAAATTTACATTTTGCATGTCCTAAAGCTATAGAGTTTTTGCGGGATGAGTCCAAATGCAATTTACCTGGAAGAAGTACAATAATATCATGGATCCCCATAAGACAACTTCTTCCAGGTATAAATCCTATTGTAGCTGAAGGCTTAAGAGATCTCGCATATCAAATGGATAAAAAAAGATCGGAATGCCATGTTGGTATTCGATGAAATGTCCATTAAGTACGAAATGGATTATAATATTACTTTAGACGCGTATGTAGGATTAGAAGATGATGGACGTGGAAATCGTTCAAAAAAAATTAGCGAGTAAGGTACTGGTTCTTATGTTTAAAGGAGCTTCGCGTGCATGGAAATTAGTTTTTAGCTTTTATTTCACAACCGGACAATTTAATTCCAGCATGTTTCTCCCAATAATTATGGAAAACATACGTGTGCTTTAGGAACAATGTGGCATACAAATCGTGTGCCTCATCGGGGATCAAGTAAAATTTAACGAAAGTTTGTTTGTGAAATTATCCGGTTCCTCAAGCAAACATTATTTTATGAATGTTGATAAAAGAATTTATATGTTTCACGATCCTCCACACATTTTCAAGGGAGTTAGGAATGAACTTCTAGTAAGAGATGTTCAGTCCCCCCTTGGAAATGTGAGTTGGAACGTGGTTAAAGAATTTTATCACCAAGTCCGGTTCTTCACGGTTAGCTCCTAAATTAACCAAAGAACGTATACCTTCCCCATTTTCATGAAATGAGTGTAAAAAAATTCGCCCATGTGATGAGTCGGACAGCAAGTGCGGGGATAGAGACCATGCATTTAGCAGGTAACTTTGACAGCATTCCAGCTGTTAAAGAAAGTGCTCTATCCACAGCCGATTTTCTACGTCGGTTTAATGACGGATTCGATCTGAGCAATGGTAGTTCCTTCGGACATAGTAATCCTATGAAGAGGCCAATATCGCGTATGAATAATAAGTTATGCGAATTAAATGGATTCAAGGAATTCGTGAAGGGTTGCTCTGTTCATGGAAGGACGCGGATATTTCAACCGTCGAACGGAACGGACGTGTTTTTTTAATAGCGGATAAAATCATCGTAATAAGTACCTACTACGAATTTCAAGTGTGGTGGGATATTAGGCCACCATGCAGAGAAATTCAAAGACATCCACTGGGTTGCTAACTTCAGGGCCCAGTGGACGGGTATCGACTGGAGTTATAAATTTGGGCAATGACCAAGAGTTAGGCCCAATTAGTCGACCTGTAAACGGGTCGACAGGTGGCGACAATTTGACAAGTCGAACCTTTTCCAAGGTTACGGCATCAAAAGGAGGTAATCCCTCACGAAAGAGATTCAAGGAACGCAGATATGCTTTGTTTATCCTAAAGAAATTAGGATCAGTCGACCCAAGCACGCTGTCGGCTAAACAAAGCGATTCCTTAAAATGGGCTCAAGGAATTCTAGAGGCTGGAACACGGGAACGATCACCGGATGAGCTGCCATCCTCCAAAAGGGATCAACGATCGTTTGCCTCAGTTGCTAAAGACAGCCTTGTGATGGCTATCATAAATAAAGGAGCATTGGACGGTATGGTTCCAAAGCAAAAATGGGGGGAAATTGAGAATGCTTTGTCTGGCGTCTACTCACAGGTGCTGGAAAAGTTTCCCGGCCCAGATCCTCGACACCAAGAGGCTGGTTGGTATCAAGGACGATTTAAGCTAGTCGCATTTGAGGACCAGAGGTCTATAGAATGTTTTAAAGCTGCTCTGATACTAATTGGTGAAGTTTGGGAAGGAGCTGCTCTAGAGTTAGTCGAGAAGAAAGACATACCGGCTAGACCAAGAGCACATGCGTGGATACCTGCAAACCCTTCTGATACCTGAATCTATTTTAAATAGACTGAAACAATGCAATCCAGATCTTCCAACAGCTGATTGGAAGGTTGGCCGTTTGGATGAAGTGGATGGGCCAAGACGGCATGGAGTGTTTTTATTGAACCATCAGTCTTTGCAACATCTAGCAAAGTCTCAGGGCCGTGTATGTTATGGTTTTCATTATATCCAAATGAAGATATATAAAAACGATCAGCTAAAGGATTCAGAAATGGACAATCCTCTGCCTGAATCAGAAGTAAGCGGATCCTCTTGCGAAGTCGAGGGAGATACCAAAGTTGAAGACATGGATAGACACCGTATGCGAGAGGAGGTTTCTATTGCCTCAGAACTCACCAAAGTTGAACCTATGGTTATTGCGAGAGTCGCCGAGATCTCTGAAGACAACATTCTTGATGACTCGATTGAAGCGGCTGATGTGACGGTTGTTGAAAATCTCGATGGTCCTACGGATCCTCCAGATAAATCTTCATCATTGTAAGGCTACATGTGCTGCCTTAAAAGTTCTCCTGATGAAAGGGGACATAGACATAGTTCTTATTCAAGAACCATATGTTTATAGAAACAAAATATGTGAAAAAGTACTCCGGGGTTCAAACTATTGCAGTATACTGGTAATGATGCAATTCGATCCTGTATAATTGCTAAAAACGAGCTTAACTTGTTTCTGCTTCCTTCAATGTGCAATGCAGACACTGTCGTTGCCAATTTAGAAATAGCCAAATGCAAATATTGGGTATCTTCGGTCTATATGGGACATGACAGGGAGATGACTCCATGTGCCGTTAAGACCTTAGTTGAGGAGTCACTGAAAACAAAGACGAAACTCATTATGGGATGCGATGCGAATGCGCATCATAGTATATGGGGAAGTAGTGATACTAATGCAAGGGGAGAGTCGCTAATAGAGTTTATTTTGCGTACTAATCTGGTAGTTTGCAACAAGGGAGATGCCCCAACCTTTGTCACTAAAAACAGGCAAGAGGTTTTGGACATCACCTTGGCCTCGCAAGAACTGAATGAAATGATATCTGAGTGGCAGGTTTTAAGTGAACACAGCTTCTCAGATCATCGCTACATCAGTTTCAAATTTGATGTTCATACCACCAAGACCATATTTCCGCCAAATGTTAGGAAAGCTGACTGGAATAGGTATAGGGAATCGTTCAATATGATGATACCGGAAATACCAGAGACAAATATGAGCACTGTGCAAGTTATCGAACACGCAGTGGAGAGGATTACTAAGGCCTTCAACATTTCACTGAAAGCTGCATGCCCTAAAGAGAAGCCAAGGGGGAAAAATCGACCACCATGGTGGTCTACGGAGTTAGGTAATATGAGGAAATCGTGCAGGAAGCTCTTTAACAAAGCAAAGTCCACCAGAGCTCCTGTGGATTGGGACGCTACAAGAAGAATCTGAGCGAGAACTGAGAAAGGCTCAGCTCAGCATAACTCTTGGAATGATTACTGCAGCAGCATTGAGAATACGTCCGAGGCTTCCAGACTACGGAAGATGTTAGCATCCACGAGCTCCGCTCCAGGTTTCATTAAAACATCGGAGGGCAATTGGACAACGTCCAGTGAGGAGACGCTGGAGGTACTATTGGACACACATTTTCCCTGAAATCAGACGGTTGACCATGCACTGGCAGTGCCACAGTGGCTCAGCGTTCGTTTCCTTTCGAGGAAATTGTATCAGAATCTAGAATAAAATGGGCGTTAAATAGCTTTGGATCATTCAAATCCCCCGGACCTGATGGAATTACTCCGGCGGAGTTACAAGCGGTGGCTGGCAGAATTATCCCCTGGTTGTCGGCGATATATATAGGATGTATCAACTTAGCATATATTCCAGAAAAGTGGAGGGAAACAAAAGTCGTCTTCATACCTAAAGCAGGAAAAGCCTCTCACTCGAATGCGAAGGATTTCCGACCAATCAGCTTATCATCATTCCTACTTAAGACCCTGGAGAGGATGATAGACATTTATCTTAGAACTAGCGTGGATTCAAGTTTGCTCTCGAAAGGACAGCATGCATACTCGAAGGGCAGGTCTACTGAGACCGCATTGCATGAACTAGTCAGCTTTATTGAAAGCTCACTATCTGTCAAAGAATACACAATCGTGGCGTTTCTAGACATCGAAGGGGCGTTCAATAATGTCCATCCGAGCTCGATATTAAATGGACTGACAACTCTGAATGTTGATCCAGGTATACTTAGGCTGTTAGACGAACTTCTAATAAAGAGACGTATTTCAGCCACGCTAGGGCAAGCAAACATACAAAGGTATGTGAACAGAGGCACTCCCCAAGGAGGAGTTCTATCACCTCTTCTTTGGAATGTTGCTATAAACAACCTTCTGGTTTCCCTAGAAAAAGAAAGGATAAAAGTGGTGGCATACGCAGATGATGTGGCGCTAGCAGTCAGGGGAAAATTCCCATCAACAGTTAGAGATATTATACAGAGAGCCCTCCGGATGACTGAGAAATGGGCGAAAGATAATGGTCTTGGGGTAAATCCTGCAAAGACAGAACTAGTCATGTACTGCAAAGATCGCAAAACTTCCACGGTTAGGCCCATTTCCTTAGGGGGTATTGAAATTCCGTTTAGGGAGTGTGCAAAATACCTTGGCGTTATTTTGGACAGCAAGCTGAACTTTAAGCTTAATATTGAAGAAAGGGCGAGGAAAGCAACGGTAGCTTTATACTCGTGCAAAAAGGCAATAGGGAAAAAGTGGGGACTAAAACCAAAAATTGTACATTGACTATACACGGCAGTGGTTAGACCTATAATTCTATATGGTGTTGTAGTCTGGTGGCCGGCACTTCACCAGCCGACAAGTTTAGACAAAGTTCAGCGTATGGCGTGCTTGTGTATCTCAGGTGCATTCAGCAAGACAGGAACAAACTCCCTTAATGTCACACTGCATCTATTGCCTTTAGACATTTTGGCCAAACAGTCAGCTGCAACAACGGCTGTGCGGTTGCGCGAGCTATCGCTGTGGTCGGAAAAAATGTACGGTCATAGTTCGGTCCTCAAAGTAATGCCAGATGTGACTAACGTAGTGGATTACACCCTGGCAAAACCACTTTTCGACAAAAAGTTTGAAACTCTAATTCCCACACGGATGAAAAAGACTGTTTTTCATATGTTTGGCTATAAACATTATATGTTTGGAACACAAATTTTTAAACACAATATTTTTGAGTGCAAGCATATAATGTTCATAAACTAGCATAACATGTTTGGGACATATATGTTAATATGTTAGAACATATTATGTTTGGGACATAAAATGTTTGTAAATATAATATGCTTGGGTGCAAACATATATTAATTTAGAAATAGCCTATAAACATATATGTGTTTAGTAGCTTGGAGCGCTATTTAACAGGGAGCGATATTGAATTAAGTTGGTGGTTGTTGCTTGTTATTACAAAATTAACATTTCATTTTTCCTTGGGCAATTGATCAGCTACTTCTTTGATCCTTACAAACTGTGTGGTCCGCTGTTCGAATCCCCGTCCGGCAAAAGGTAAAATTAAAATAAACAAAATCATAAAATTGAATAATTTCTTCTACAATGTTTGTATTACAGAAAAAGGTGCTAAGAACTAAAAAATCTCGTGGAAGTGAGAAAGATGTGGGGGAATATACAATTAGGCAGAAACAAAATTTTGAGCATTCAGGTCGAAAACCTATGTTGTTATATATATAGCACCTGTTTATTTTCGTAATTCATTATGATTGTAAATATATAAATAAATAAATAAAATTTTGAGCACAATATTGTTTGGGAGAATTTTTTTTAAGCATATAATATTTTTGGGTGCAAAATGCTTCCAAACATATTATATGTTCACATAATAACATATTGTTTTTTGGAAGACAACATTATTGAATTTGGATGCAAAAATACAAAATGTTTGGAACTTAGACTACCCAAACATATATTGTTTAGACCAATATGCTTTCAAACATATTATATATTGGAAGAGATCAAACATATAAATGTTTGGGCAATACCCAAAAATATATATGCTTGAAGCAAAATATGTTTGGGAGTATATGTTACAGAAGCGATTTTTTGTGAGCGTGCAACAGTGAGGCGTGGTGTACACAGACCCCGGGGAATAAAAGATATATAGATTTCTATACTGATGGCTCCAAATTTAATGAACAAGTGGGGTTCGGAGTATATTCTAAAGATCTGGAAATTCGAATAGCGAAAAGATTACCTAATCACTGTAGTGTTTTTCAGTCTGAAATATTGGCAATAAGAGAGGTGGTGAATTGGCTGAGAAGTAATGTTCCAACAAATATTGGCATTAATATATACTCAGACAGTCAACTCGAAAACGGCCATAGACTGCCGCAAAAACGGTCATAGACTGCCGCAAATCTCTCAACGAGATGGCAGAGCAGTACAATATTCACCTAATATGGGTGACTGGCCATAGGAAGATACCGGGGACCTGCGAAGCTGATGTGTTAGCAAGGCTACACGCTCACAAAAAATCGCTTCTGTAACATATACTCCCAAACATATTTTGCTTCAAGCGTATATATTTTTGGGTATTGCCCAAACATTTATATGTTTGATCTCTTCCAATATATAATATGTTTGAAAGCATATTGGTCTAAACAATATATGTTTGGGTAGTCTAAGTTCCAAACATTTTGTATTTTTTTTTTTTTTTTTATTGTAAGTTTATTTCTACATAAATTTAAATTCATTCTTTTAATGGCCTCAGCGCCAAGTAGGCATTGTAGAGGCAAGCGGCAACATTATTATACATAATAAAAAAAAATATTTATAGAATTAAATAACTGATTGATATAGTATATATTATATAAATAATTACAAAATATTTATTTGTTTCCTTAATATATAATCTTTGCATCCAAATTCAATAATGTTGTCTTCCAAAAACAATATGTTATTATGTGAACATATAATATGTTTGGAAGCATTTTGCACCCAAAAATATTATATGCTTAAAAAAAATTCTCCCAAACAATATTGTGCTCAAAATTTTATTTATTTATTTAAATATTTACAATCATAATGAATTATGAAAATAAACAGGTAATATAGGTGCTAACAACATAGGTTTTCGACCTGAATGCTCAAAATTTTGTTTCTGCCCAATTGTATATTCCCCCACATCTTTCTCACTTCCACGAGATTTTTTAGTTCTTAGCACCTTTTTCTGTAATACAAACATTGTAGAAGAAATTATTCAATTGTATGATTTTTTTATTTATTTTAATTTTACCTTTTGCCGGACGGGGATTCGAACGGCGGACCACACAGTTTGTAAGGATCAAAGATGTAGCTGATCAATTGCCCAAGGAAAAATAAAATGTTAATTTTGTAATAACAAGCAACAACCACCAACTTAATTCAATATCGCTCCCTGTTAAATAGCGCTCCAAGCTACTAAACACATATATGTTTATAGGCTATTTCTAAATTAATATATGTTTGCATCCAAGCATATTATATTTACAAACATTTTATGTCCCAAACATGTTATGCTAGTTTATGAACATTATATGCTTGCACTCAAAAATATTGTGTTTAAAAATTTGTGTTCCAAACATATAATGTTTATAGCCAAACATATGAAAAACAGTCTTTTTCATCCGTGTAGGTACTACCTTACATATTCCAGGGGAACTAGAATCTGTTGGTATGCCTCTGGCCACCTGCAAGCTCTTACTGCGTGAGAAGGCTGTTATGATGGCCAATATTCGATGGAAAAATTGCAAGGGTTGTAACGACACCAAGCAAATATGGCCCCATTTAAACTTAAACCGCACACTAGATATGCTAGTGTTCTCAAGGCGTCAGATAGCACTCCTGATATCTGCTATAACGGGTCGCTGCCTGATAGGCGAATTTGCAAAAACTATATGTGCGAAGTATAATGACTATTGGAACAATCTGGTTGGTTCCAAAAAAGTAAATAATAGAGAAGGTTCAGTGGTTAAGACTAGAAGTGCCCATATGTAATAGGTACTTTTAGTTAAATGTGGTATCACAATGGACTGAATAGTCTAAGTGAGCCTGAAATTTAATCGGGCTGCCACTTTAACTTAACCTAACCTAACCTAACCTAAATTCAACACGGCTGTATTTGAAATTTGTTATTTTGCATCTTCCGGAGGTGAAATCGGGGGAAAGTTTTATATCGGGGTTAAATAATTATGAATCGATATTGGCCAATTTTTGCATTAACAATAAGTACTACAAAATTTGAAGCCGATTGCGTGTTTCTTTCGGAAATCAGTTTTAACAATTTTGAGTTTACAATATAATCATGATATGTATGAAATAATACGGTAAAAAATCTACCATTTTTGGTAGAATTGTACAAGCCGTGCCAAACGTGGTTTTCAGTCTCATTTCTGACGAAAGAATACTATTCTATAAAACATTTCCTTTAAAGATGTCTTAACGTTTTTACCACAAACAGTGGGGAACATAGCTACTTTTATATTGTTTCCTCAACAAATTATCATAACATTTCCTTTCTCCCTTCTTTCGTAAATATCATGCCGAAGTCCAATACAACCAATTCATACATGTTGGAACAAATTTCACGGAGCTTTATACATGTATGAACCTAAACTCATGAGCCTATTGGAAAAAAGAGGAAGCATATAGATAATCTTTGGGAATAACTGATAGTCTGTAAAGCGCATTAGAGAAGCTTTGAAACACTCAGAAATGCCACCAGCATTACTGAGGTGGGATAATCCACCGCTGAAAAACTGTTTGGTGTTTGGTCGAAAATGGGTTTGAACCCACGACACTGTGTATGCCAGGCAGGCATGCTAACTATTGTACCACGGTGACTCCCTAGTTTTAGTTTAATTCAATTTGACAAAAAAAATGTTAATTTATTTGTATTATGTTGCAATTAGCAAAATATTTTAGTTTAAATTTACCAATATAAACCTGCATTTTCATTTATGAGTGTAAATCCGTTCTTCCCATCAGATTTACAGCTGAGTTCCCATATCCGAAAACGAAAAACGTTGGAATGGTTTTTTTTTTCAAATAAATTCAGCAGTTTTTTTTTCTCGGTGTGTTATTGAACACAGCTTACTAATAATCCCTTCGTGTATAGTTCACATAGGTAAACACATTATTAAACGCCGTCATCATATAATATCGGGTGGGCCATGCTTTGCGAAGCCGTCATCTTTCAATGGTATTGACGGCGTAATCACAGGAATTTTGTGTCGACTTATTCTGTGTGTGGCGACGTCTACTCTGTAGTAATTTGTTAAAAAATAATCACTTCTATTATAATAAATTTCAATATTTTACAAAAATTCAAGAGATCAAATGATATATAAATGAAATTTACATAAATAAAAGTGGAAATTGTGTAGTTAAAATGTGAAAAATGTATTTAAAAATCTTGTCATATGAATAGAAATAGCGAGGAAGCAAAAGAAAAAGAGGAATTTTTGTATTTATATAGATGTGTGTGTGTGTACGAACGTGAGTGAGCGTGAGAGTGTGTGTGCATGTAAAGTGAAAAAATTCGAGAAAACAAACGACGAAAATAAAACAATATTTGTTGGAGCTAATATATTCCACTTTTGAAAATTCCCCCCAAATTAAATCACAAAGAGCCATGTGAACTAAACAAGCAAGGGAACAAAATACGAATTCATTGCAAAATAATAACAAACGCAAAAAAGCGAAATAAAACAAAAAAAGTCTAGAAAGATATGACCAAATAAAAAAAATATATCTGAACACCACCATAATCGTCAAATTCATTCAAGTATCTCCATATAGAGTGAACGGCGGAAAGACCACTACAACGAAAAAGTGGAAGCAGAGCGCAAACCAGACGGATGGCAAACTATTAAGAAGGAGGAAGAGGACTGTGAATTACAATAGGTAAGTAATACTGTAGCCAGCCCACAGCAGCGGGAGCAAATGGAATGGGGAGTTTGGGAAGTGACTATTTCGACAACCTTGCCCAAAATATTGAACACCAGAGGATCTTTTCTCTTGATTTGATGGTTGATTTCTTATAGATTTTATGACTTGGGCAACTGGCAAGGAGAGCTATCTATGTCAGGCTATCTCATGTCAGGTGTATGGGTTGATTGTATTTTTTGTCGCCAACTCTAGGTATCTTCTTTGTATGAGAATACTAGTGATTGGAAAATACTGCCACTTTTTCTTCATTCTTTCATTATGATTCTGAGCTTTGTCAGGCTTATCGCAATAAAATATTTATTTTTACACCTGTGCACAACGACATTTTATGACATGCCAGCCACCCGTTGCCGCCCTGTCAATAACCGGGAGACACACTAATGGTGCTTGCGTGTTGTGAGCTTCATTTATTCATACACAAAATTGTGTTTTTTTGTGTTATTATTAATTGGTCATTTAAATATGGTCAAGTTGTATTTCTTTTTGCCGATTTTTTGGTGGGGAGTAGGGTTGGGGTTTTGCTACACAAATGCACAATATTCATATGTATGGATCAAAAATCTATCGTTTTGCTTTAACTTGGCCAAGCAGCAACCTCGGCAGCATCATCAGCAGCAGCAATTCTACACAAAGCCAATGATATTGCACTGCAATGTGCTTATGGGAGAATCTACATCGACGATGACGGCAGCGGTGTTGTCGATGATGCTGATGATGCTTCTGGTCCCCCTTGACAAATATCAGTGTTTAAATGTAGAGTGTCTCTTACTCTGGCTGAAACGATTGCTGTATTATTTTGGTGTTAACTTTGCATCTGGTTTTTGTTGCTATTTTTGGTTTTGTTATCGCATAAACTTCCTCTTCCTTACTTCCTTTCTTTGGGAGATAATATCATCGAGTTTCTATATTGAGTAGTAGTATGTTTACACGCCTGTCTGTATGAGACAAGACATCTATAACTCTTGCAACACCCACATAGCAGCAGTACACATCTTAATTTGAAGGACATTTTTCCTTCTTCTTGTTGGAAACTGTGCTATTCTCATTTACTCATTTGCTCTCTCTATCTGCTTCTAGTGTGTGCGGTTTTCTTCGTGTCCTTCTTAACAATGTTTGTGTATATTTTTCCTGTCTTTCCTTTTTTTTTTTGTTTTTGCCTTTCTGGTAGGGACGCACCCAATATAAAAACATGTATACAAAAGATGTTTCAATGTAAACAATTCTATGTTGTTCTCTTAATACTGCTGCTGATTCTGCTGCTGTTGTTGGTCCTACCACTACTTTAAAGGAAAATCAGGACAATTTGTTGTCGTTGCCTGTCTCTCGGTTGTCTGCCTATCCCCATAGAATTATATGGAAAAATTTGCAATGATGACCTTGATGGTAAAAAGAACAATTAATCTAGCGCCATAATACTAAGAGCTCTAATTTGTGAGGGTTTATATAAAACAATAGATGGCATATTATCCTTTGGGACATTAAATAGCAGTGGAATAATTAGCTATTAAAAATCTTTTTTCATCAGGTGCTGGCGGTAGGAAAAAATGAATAAAAATGTGTACTCAATTTGGGTTAGACTAATAGAGAGCGCATTACACAAGTATTTGTTTTCCCTAGACATATCGATCTCTTAGTTTCATAAAATATGATTTTCGGGGCTATAGCTAAAGCTCAATAAGGAAGAAAGGGGTAGGAAAATGGTACTGTGGTTTTGCAGCAATAAAAAGGTAGCCAAAAAAGCAATCTTAATGTTGTTTTGGGATCCTGATCAGAAACAATTTTCTAAGCTTTCTCTGCATTGATTTCTCATTAATTCTTTAGATGTTATGCTATATTAGTATATCGGATTTTATTCGAAAAAAAAATTGAAAATTTTCCAAACTTTTTCGATTTCTACCTCTATGTCTCGATCAAAAGATTACGGTAGATACGAGGGTTACCTTTAAATTTGGGGGATTGGGCAACCTATGCTTGCAATCTGCCAAGCTCTATCGTAAAGCTGGACATTTTTGACGACATACGTACACAGGACGTGTTGACATGCGAGCTCTATTTGTGTAGCGTACAGCAACTTAAATTATTTATCTCGCAGAAAATGGAATTACATTATTTTCGTGCGTTTATTTTTTACAATTTTGGACGTGGATTAACTCAACAACAATGCATGGAATAACTTAATTCAATTTTGGCGATGAAACTCCATCAAAGTACAGTGTTTATCGATGATATGGTAGATTCAACCGATAGCTTAGGTCACTTCAAGACGAACTTTGTGAAGGTCGCCTAAAATCAGTTGTTGTTACGGAAACCATTGATTCTGTGCGCCAACTGATATTACAAAATCGTCATGTGACCTATGGTGAGATTGCGACAATCTTATGCATTAATGGGAATAGCATACATTCAATATTACATGAACATTAGACCGTTAAAATTCATTCCCGTTGATTCCCACAATTTTTCTATCTTTCCAAAAACGGCTCGAGTCGATTGGTCAAAAGAAATGCTCCGAAAATACGATCGCGGTCTGTGCCATCATGACAGGTGATGTGGGCCCCAAAGTAAACAGCAGACGACTGCTCAACACCACAAGAAGCGGTCGGTCCAGAATGCATGTTTTGCAGATACCTCAATCAGAGTGGCAAAAGTACTTCGACAAATGATTTAAACACATAGTGGCAGTACTTTATTTTAGGCTCACCTACGCTATTCACCCCATTGTGATTACACAAGTGGCGAAATTCCTTTATTAACGGTGAGTGCTGCCCGAATTTATGTTTAGCTCAAAGACCACCTTTTTATAGCCGTGACCGAACGGTTTTGAAACAACTTAGAGAAGCTTTGATAACATTCAAAATATCGCTTACGATATAATATATATGTACAATATATGTAATAGAAACATATGTTATGAGGTAACAGTTTTGCCACTAAAACCTAATCCAATGCGGAGGGGAAATTTTATATACCATCCTCCATTTGTACCGTTTCGAAATATTAATTTCGACAAGCATTTTTTTATAAATAGTCTCCTTTTTAACTCGATACGTTATGTCCAGCAACTTTCGTGAGAATTCCAAAACAGAAATCCGTGGCGGCGATGTGCATCTTGTTCTAAAGACATTAGTATACATTGAAATGCGGATGGGAAAATGAATCCGTCCACTAATTTGTCATTGTATGGTCCTATAATAGTTTTATCCTTCTTTAGGAAATCGATGTGCATCACAATTTATAAATCCAAGAAATTGGTGACTCTCATCTTTTAAACTGATGGAATAATGAATCCGTCCAATAATTTGTCATAGTATGATCCCATAATAGTTTTATCCTTGTTAAGGAAATCAATGTGGATCACAATTCCATCAAATTCAATCCAAGAAATTGGAAACTCTCATTTTTTAAACTGATGGGATAGTTTTTGCCTACTTCGTAGCGTTCTCAACAATCCTAAATATGATGACTTTAACAAATTAAAAAAAATTAACTCGACTTATCGTAAGTTTGCATAAGGCGAAAAGTATCTGGCGTTTTCTTTCCCATGACTCAATTGAGCAAGTTCCTTAATATTCATTGTCCATATAGCTCAAAATAATAATAAAATTAAATAATAAATAAATTAAATCATCCATTAAGACGTTGATCGCTTCTTTCGGTATCAGGCTAACATGAAAAGTGATAAATCGGCTTTTTAATTATCAATTCCTAATGCTAACCATTGCACCGAGCAGGTATATAAGCACAGAATGTAACATTACATTCTCTTCCCATGTAAACTTGATCTGAATATTGAGTCCATATCTCTGAGACTTATATATTCAAAATAAAAAATAAACGGCAGAGAACACAAAAACAATTACGCTTCATATTCTTCATACTACTGTTGCCATTTTTTTATAAAATATAAGAAATGATAAATATTTTATTCTTTCGAATTAAAGCTCATGTTATTTGATCATTTTAATATAAATTTATTTGGCTTCACAAAATGTTTTAAGACAATCACACAACAAGATAATGTGGAACACAGTAAACTTTTATATAAGCATATTGATATCTCTCTATTTGTCTTTAACACAACTTATTCAAGCAATTCTGCCATCGCAATTGTGCCCAAAAAGTATTCAGTGAAGATTGTTGGCCTTATCATTTGCAGACGTTAAATCGCACATAAAGTATGAGTAAATATTTGTATATCAATCGTTTTGCCATTGCTTGTTTAGCTCGTATGTGAACTGAATATAAGAAAAGTACTAAAATGTGGAATGGGTTGCGCGATCTCTGATATATTCAACGTCATTGGTTCACATTAGATATCGATACCACCTGGTAATTTCATAGTATGCTAAGTCGACATAGGGATTTTCTTTTTAGTTTATTGGCTTATATAAAATTTTAAATTATAAAAAATTGGAGAGAGAGAGATATAACCCCTAAGGGATTTCGTGGTGAATTTTACTTAATTTGGGGATTTTTGTGGGAATTTTTTTCGAATACGCTTCAGTATAATAAATCAGGTTTACAATATTGGTTTACATGAAATTTTTATTTCTACATTATTAAAAGCAATTTTGAAAAGAAAACTTTGTGTCTACGCCATATGAATCGAGAGTTTGGACTAAAAACATACACAGGATTTTATTATAGGAACTCAATCACTAATTTATATTTTATTTACTCAGTTTGGCTAAGATATTTTTCTACAATTGTGAAGTCATTTCGTGAGCACTCGGGCCTAAATGTTGCCTCCACACCAGTGTTTATCACTGCTTTGGACCAATCCCACGGCGGCGGGTTCTCTGTACCGGATTGACCCGATGGGTCCAACTCATCGGCTAGCGGCTGTCACATCAGTGTAAGTGTACGTGTACTGCTTTGGACAATATATCCCTCAAATGTAGAAACGGTGAAATGTTTCTACTACAAATTGATCTACCACCCAATTTTATTACTTGAAACTATAAAAGCAAATTTGGAAAAGGATCACCGGTCTCCTGATGTCGTGTGTCGCAAGCTGGTACGACACAAATTTTATTTCAATTCAATGTCAATTTCAATTTTTAAGTTTTTATTGATTTTCTACGAGCCTATTTCTTTTTTTTTTCATAAAAATTGTCCAAAATGTATTGGGGATTTTTGTGAGGAATTTTAATTCAATCTGGGAATTTTTGGACAAAAGTGTCCAAGGGCCAGAAAAATACTGGCAACACTGGTCTTGCGGGTACGATCATACGGTTCTGCGCCATGTAAATACAATACAAACCAGTATTGTAGATCATCCATAGAAATTGGCATGAATTGGCCAAATGGAAAGAGATAAAATTTTGACCGAAAATATATTGGATAAATATAGGGATTCATATTTACGTGTTAAATATAGATCTTTTAGTACTCTATCCGACGGTAAAAATGAATATTGCAAAATGTGTTTGAGAGTCCCAAAATATGGCCTGGAAAAATGTGGAGACACTACTCCTTAAGAGAAATGTGTCCACTGTGGCTAAATGGAAAAATATGGAAATTCAGATTTATGTGTTAAAGATAGATCTTTTCGTCCTCTATCCAATGGCAAAAAATGGATATTGCAAAATGTATTTGGGAGTCTGGGAGCCTGGAAAAGTCGAGGCATCTTTTAGTCCTCTACCCAATGTCCACATTTCTTTATTATATCAGTCGAAAGCTATCGCTTCAGTGTATCTTTGGTTAATATGTGGCTTTTCTGTCTTCCCGTTTGTGCTAATTTCTATGGAAAATTAAATAGCATATAAATGTTTGTGTTCGTACATACATAACTTTTTACGTACTGTGGCGCTGAATTTTTTTCTCGATTTTTTCGTATACTCTGGTGATTTGGTCCAAAATCTTTAAATCTGGCATCAGATTTTTTCTTAAAATTTTAGTTTTTGAGATATACTTTGTTAGAATAATCGAGAAACCTGGAAGTATTTAGCATTTTTACCAAGTATGTAATAGACACATTACTATGACTTTTTAGCACAATTTTATTATATTTTAGGTATTAAATATTGTTCGAAAAATCGAAGTTTGGGTCAATATGGGCTCACTTAGACTATTCAGTCCATTGTGACACCACAGTGGTGAACTTCTCTCTTATCACTGAGTGCTGCCCGATTCCATGCTAAGCTCAATGACAAGGGACCTACTTTTTATAGCAGAGTCCGAATGGCGGTCCACATTTCAGTGAAACCACTTAGAGAAGCTTTGAAACACTCAGAAATGTCACAAGCATTACTGAGGTGGGATAATCCACCGTTGAAAAACTTTTTGGTGTTAGGTCGAAGCAGGAATCGAACCCACGACCTTGTGTATGAAAGGTGAGCATGCAAACCATGGGTTAATATTTCCTTATATGATTTAGCCTACAACAATCTTATTGGGAAAAGTCAATAGAATGTGTACAAAAAATATAAAAATCAAATAATATTGAAATTCTCACCCCCATTTTTATGAAGCTTTGTTAGTGCTACGTTAGCTAACGAACATTAAAACCGTACTACAGTGAAATCCGTCATTTGTCAGTTACGAACATAATTGCCGAAAAATTTTCAGTTAAAATTAACCCGAGAAAATATATTTCCATTTTTCTTACTGTGTCAGTTAAAGCCTAACGGAGGTACATGAGAATTGATATTTTTTGTTTGAGACTACAAAGTGGGTCTTGTATTTATGCAGTGCTTTATTCGGGATCTCCTGAATTATGGCAATATTAATCAATATCCTAATTTTCGATGCTAGGTAATTTTGGTTCACATTTGATACCAAAAACAAAGACTATCAATGTCCATTGTGATAACACTTGGTAACATTTGTAGAAATAGTAACTTTCCTTTTTGATAAACCAAACTTAAAATTAATGGAGAAAAAATCTTAAGCAGAAATTATAGTTTTCTGCTAATATACTAAAATTTCAAAGTTAATAAAATTCTAAAATTTTTGAAATGTCTATTGATTTCATAAAATATTTCTTTGGAAGAAAAGTATTTTCCACAAGTCATCCTCCAATATTTGATCAAAAACTTCGAAATGATTTTTTTTAAAATTTGGTAGATTTGTGATAGAATTTTGGGAGATGGTTTTTAATATATATATGTATATATATATATATATATATATATATATATATATATATATATATATATATTATATATATATATATATATATATATATATATATATATTATATATATATATATATATATATATATATATAATATATATATATATATATATATATATATATATATATATATATATATATATATATATATATATATATATATATATATATATATATATATATATATATATATATATATATATATATATATATATATATATATATATATATATATATATATATATATATCGATGTTAAATAATAAGGAAATCCCATTTTGATTAAAAAGGAATAAAAAACCTCTGGGCGTTTATCATTTCATTGAAGCAATTTTTATTTTTTTTTAATCACTGTGTGGCATATTACTTCCTCACCGCAAAGTCCATTGCATATTACAATCATCCACCCTCTGGCATCACCTGCTACAGAAATTTCTGATATTATTGCCATCGTAATGTTTGTGTTTTGTGTCCATTGGTATTTCTCATACTTCACCACTCGCAGCATAATTTTTGTGAAAAATCCCATATTCTATATTTAGCCAAACGACGACAAAACCAACGAATGAACACAACACCACAAGGCATAACTTGATGCAAGTAATGTTTGCTTCAACTAAAACCAACAACAACAACAGAAAAGATAAAATAACAACGAATCACCAACAATGGAATGCATTATCTGCAACACACAAACGAAAAAATGTATGGCAGAGCTTATTGCGCACATTACATTGCACTATGCTCTGGTTCTCTGCATTGCATTGCAACAAAATATGCATTGCATGCATGCACACATAAAAACATGGCATAGTAATAGCAATAGCAACAACAACAACAGCGTGTATGCATGCATTCATACCTTCATATAACGCCAATCATTGAGTGAATGCGTCACATGTGTTGTACATTCGTATATATGTATGTATATGGGACAGACGATGAATGCAAGAGCAGAGAGACTGGCCATACAGAGAAATTCGTTCATTCGTATGAAAACAAGACAACTCGTATTCTCTTCGTGTTGCATGCTGCAACAGTCACCGGTTTCATGCCAATGAGCTAACCGTTTGCCATCTCGTACTTTCATTAACAGAGATGGAACGCAAATTTGTACTTTTAACAGGTCGATTGAAAAGTTCTTAGTTCATAATAATGCATTTCTCTATACTTCTACTTAATTATTAGATTTAGGAAGATTTGAGAAATGGCTGAAGCATCTCAAAATATGAGATGGTGTGGAGTAGACAGAAAATGAGTGATATGTTTTCTTGTGCTGATGAGGCAATTTCAAAATCCACGAATTATTTTTGATCTAATTTTTTTAAATTTTCGTTCGGCTGTTTGGCAACATTAAATACCGATTAATGGATCTTCAAAAACACCAAAAGCCAACTTAGGGCCTTTTCGAAACCTAGTTGCTAGTTGTACTTATTTCTTTAGCAATTATAGTGAAATTATATTCACCTCGATTTAAGTAAAATTTTTAACAATGCTAGTAAAAAGTTGAGTTTTCGAACAAGTTCTTAGTCGGAACCATCCCTAAATTTGTCAAGATGTATTTCTCAATTTCCCAAAATTTATTTGGTGTGGCATGTGGATTAAATGTACACTTTTCAACGTCCGTGAAAATAAAGTTAAATTTAAAATGTATGTTAACATTACCTTCGTACTGAACATAGCTCTGTTAACATAAACAGATTTTTAGCAGAGCTCTGCAATGCACTGAACAGAGGAAAAATTAAAGTTAATAAAAACTGGAGGTTAAAATCACGGTGCCACAGTTGGTAGAATTCTACAAAAATGGTAGATTTTTTACTGTTTGGTAGATTGGTAGAATTCTTGATGTTTTGTATTTTTGCAAAATATTCCTTCCTCTTCAACTAAGATGGTTTTCTATATAAATAAAATTTTGACAAAATTTTCTATAGAAATAAAACTTTAACAAAATTTTCTATAGAATTAAAATTTTGACAAAATTTTCTATAGAAATAGCATTTTGACAAATCTTTCTAAGAAATAAAATTTTGACAAAATTATCTATAGAAATAAAATTTTGAAAAAAATTTTCTATAGAAATAAAATTTTGACAAAATTTTCTATGGAAATAAAATTTTGACAAAACATTCTATAGAAATACAATTTTGGCAAAATTTTCTATAGAAATTAAATTTTGACAAAATTTTCTATAGAAATTAAATTTTGACAAAACTTTCTATAGAAATTAAATTTTGACAAAGTTTTCTATAAAAATAAAATTTTGACAAAATTTTCTATAGAAATAAAATTTTGACAAAATTTTCTATGGAAATAAACTTTTGACAAAACTTTCTATAGAGATACAATTTTGACAAAATTTTCTATGGAAATACAGTTTTAACAAAATTTTCTATAGAAATAAAGTTTTGACAAAATTTTCTATAGAAATAAAATTATTACAAAATCTTCTATAGAAGTAAAATTTTGACAAAATTTTCTATAGAAATAAAATTTTGACAAAATTTTCTATAGAAATAAAATTTTGACAAAATTTTCGATAGAGGTAAGATTTTGACAAAATTTTCTATAGAAATAAAATTTTGACAAAATTTTCTATAGAAATAAAATTTTGACAAAATTTTCTATGGAAATACAGTTTTAACAAAATTTTCTATAGAAATAAAGTTTTGACAAAATTTTCTATAGAAATAAAATTATTACAAAATCTTCTATAGAAGTAAAATTTTGGCAAAATTTTCTATAGAAATAGAATTTTGACAAAATTTTCTATAGAAATAAAATTTTGACAAAATTTTCTATAGAAATAAAATTTTGACAAAATTTTCTATAGAAATAAAATTTTGACAAAATTTTCTATAGAAATAAAATTTTGACAAAATTTTCTATAGAAATAAAATTTTGACAAAATTTTCTAAGAAATACAATTTTGACAAAAATTTCTATAGAAATACAATTTTGACAAAATTTACTATAGAAATAAAATTTTTACAAAATTTTCTATAAAAATAAAATTTTGACGAAATTTTCGATAGAAATAAAATTTTGACAAAATTTTCTAAAAAAAAATTTTGACAAATCTTTCTATAGAAATAAAATTTTGAAAAAATTTTCTAAAGAAATTAAATTTTGACAAAATTTTCTATAGAAATAAAATTTTGACAAAATTTTCTATAGAAATAAAATTTTGACAAAATTTTCTATAGAAATAAAGTTTTGACAAAATTTTCTATAGAAATAAAATTTTGACAAAATTTTCTATAGAAATAAAATTTTGACAAATCTCTATAGAAATAAAATTTTGAGAAAATTGTCTACACGCTCACAAAAAATCGCTTCTGTAACATATACTCCCAAACATATTTTGCTTCAAGCATATACATTTTTGGGTATTGCCCAAACATTTATATGTTTGATCTCTTCCAGTATATAATATGTTTGAAAGCATATTGGTCTAAACAATATATGTTTGGGTAGTCTAAGTTCCAAACATTTTGTATTTTTGCATCCAAATTCAATAATGTTGTCTTCCAAAAAACAATATGTTATTATGTGAACATATAATATAGCATTTTGCACCCAAAAATATTATATGCTTAAAAAAATCTCCCAAACAATATTGTGCTCAAAATTTTATTTATTTATTTATATATTTACAATTATAATGAATTATGAACTAACAACATAGGTTTTCGACCTGAATGCTCAAAATTTTGTTTCTGCCTAATTGTATATTCCCCCACATCTTTCTCACTTCCACGAGATTTTTTAGTTCTTAGCACCTTTTTCTGTAATACAAACATTGTAGAAGAAATTATTCAATTGTATGATTTTTTTATTTATTTTAATTTTACCTTTTGCCGGACGGGGATTCGAACAGCGGACCACACAGTTTGTAAGGATCAAAGAAGTAGCTGATCAATTGCCCAAGGAAAAATAAAATGTTAATTTTGTAGTAACAAGCAACAACCACCAACTTAATTCAATATCGCTCCCTGTTAAATAGCGCTCCAAGCTACTAAATACATATATGTTTATAGGCTATTTCTAAATTAATATATGTTTGCATCCAAGCATATTATATTTACAAACATTTTATGTTCCAAACATAATATGTTCTAACATATTAACATATATGTCCCAAACATGTTATGCTGGTTTATGAACATTATATGCTTGCACTCAAAAATATTGTGTTTAAAAATTAGTGTTCCAAACATATAATGTTTATAGCCAAACATATGAAAAACAGTCTTTTTTATCCGTGTATAGAAATAAAATCTTGACAAAATTTTCTATAAAAATAAAATTTTGACAAAATTTTCTATAGAAATAAAATTTTGACAAAATTTTCTATAGAAATAAAATTTTTGCAAAATTATCTATAAAAATAACATTTTGACAATATTTTCTATAGAAATAAAATTTTGACAAAAGTTTCTAAAAAAACATATATTTTGAGAAAATTTTCTATATAAATAAAATTGTGAGAAAATTTTCTATATAAATAAAATTTTGACAAAATTTTCTATAGAAATAAAGTTTTGACAAAACTATAGAAATAAAATTTTGACAAAATTTTCTATAGAATTAAACTTTTGACAAAATTTTCTATAGAAATAAAATTTTGACAAAATTTTCTAAAGAAATTAAATTTTGACAAAATTTTCTATAGAAATTAAATTTCGACAAAATTTTCTATAGAAATAAAATTTTGACAACATTTTTTATGGAAATAAAATTTTGACAAAATGTTCTATACACAGAATTTTTTTAATTAAGTTAAAAAAAATCAATTAAAAATTTAATTGATTCAACAAATTTTTTAATTGAAAGAAAAATCAATCACAAAAGATAATAGTATCAATTAATTTCTTGACATTCAATTAATTTTTAATTGATACTATCATTTCTGTGATTGAAGACATTTCAATTAAAAAAATAATTGGATCAATTAATTTCGTGATTGAACCAGATTTTGTTTTTTTGTGCGTAGAAATAAAATTTTGACAAAATTTTCTATAGAAAAAAAATTTGCAAAATAAGATTTTTTGGTTGGTAGTTTTTTGATGAAATGTTCTCTAAATGAGCTGAATCTAAGTCTGAAATAAGCAGGTTACTAGGAAGAATTCGAGAAATTTTCGATTAAGTAGCGAACTAAAAATGTTTTATTCATGTGAAGTTCAAAACTTAAATGCAAACTGTATCTTTTAAGATACAACCAGAAAAAAATTCTTAAAATTTTGACCGAATTCTATGAAATCAAGTTTGTTATTGTCCATTTCCAAATAAAAACTTAGATTAATTCGCAACGTATTTGTTAAGATACAAACACTATTAAAAACACACAATTTTTTTTTAATGTGGTATGCAGATTTTCATTATTTACCATTTTGCATATTACACAGAAAAAAATTGCGCGAAAAATTTTCAAATTAAAATTTTAATTGAGTTTTAAAAAATACTCATTTAAAAATTTAATTGAATCAACAAATTTTGTAATTGAAACAAAAATCAATCACAAAAATAATGGTATCAATTAATTTTTAAATTTCCCTTCAATTAATTTTTAATTGATAATATCATTTCTGTGATTGAAGACATTTCAATTAAAAAATTAATTTGATCAATTAATTTCGCTATTGAATCATTTTTTTGTTGTTGTGTGTATATATTTTTTTCGGAGGAAAAGCATTAAATTGAGTTCATGAGTTTCTCAAATGAGTAAATTTTTATTAGATTGTGTCTTAAACTTCATATAGCCCTAAAGACGTTTTCAAAATGTTTAATTCCATTTTTTTCTTCAAAAATATATAATTTTTATTAAACAAAAGATTTATTAATTAGTTTTAATATTTTTAATAAATTTTCTTCAATTTCACAAAAATTATCATTTTGTATTAATACTCAATTAAGTACTCAAATATTTTAGTTAAATGTTTCTAATATATACCTACATTTTCTTTCATGATGGGCTCATTTTTTCTGGGTGTATTTTTTAGTGTTTTGAAAAGTACGGAAAAAAGTTCCGTGTTCCAAATGGTTCTCATCCCTGTTTTGCAGTAAAATGTTGTAACTTCAGTGTGTTCCGTTTTTTTGTTTTTGTTTTTTTTTTTTATATTATTCCTTCAGTTATTCTAGTTTTTGGTTTCTGCTAGATTCTTTATATTTTGGCGTCGTCACGATTGTATTCCCCAAAAGACTTTGGAATTGTTATGCTGCGAAATTCCTGTAACGTTTTTTTTCCTTCGTTAGCATTCACATTCACCAATAAATGTGAATGTCGGCCGGCTTCGCTGTCTATCGGGCCCTCGTTTACGTGCGCATTGCATTGTTTTGGGCGTGAGATACTACCTAGTTGTGATGTGTCAACTCTATTAGGCTCTCTCGTATTCGGTCCCTTCCGTAGCTACATTTTTCATTGAACTGCATTGATGTGTACATATAGAAATCATCGTAGTAGTAGTATTATAGTAGTAGTTGTAGTATTTGCAAATAGAGTGCAATAGTTTGATCTCATTAAGGCCCAAAGCATCAATGCAATTTGTTTCTTTTGTGACGTCATGCTGCCGTACTTACTACATAATTAGTATGCATGGCTTTACATATTTATTTATTTTTTGTCATGTATTTTATAGGAGAAATCTGTTCTGTTCCAGGCATAGAAATTTGTGTATGTGTGTGTTTTTATTTTTCTTAAAAAGTACTTTAGTAGTGTAGCAATGCAGTTTAATTAGAGTTTGCAGTTTTCCAAATTTCCTCTGGGGTTAAGGAGCCCTTGCTTTATGACATTTTTTGTTTGTTAGATAATGCTAAGGCTGTTATTTATACTTTGGTCAATAATAGGTATGTTTGTGCACTTCTCTCTTTGCTAAAGTTAGCAGAAATGTATGCGAATGCCTTATTGTAGCAATATACAATTGTTAACATGCCCGCCTTTGTAATGGAAATTTTAATTTTTTTTCTTTCAAATAGGTTAAAAATATATTCAGAATTAATAAAATGATAAAAATTGTATTATATCTAGAATAAATTATTATATTATATCTAGAAAATGGCCAATTTTTTAAAATATTTGATGTCAAACGTTCCACACGGAGAAACGGAGAATTTCGTTTGTTTACATGTTTTCTTTGGGTGTAGAGGCGGGAATTATTATTAATGTTTGCATTCAGCTTTGAAATATCTTGAAAACGTTCACTGAAAAAACAGTGAACCCACCAGGAAAGATAACTTTCGATTAATTTTAGAAAATTTGGAACTTTTTTAGAAAATTTTAACTAAACGGTATTACAAGCGCTGGCATCACTCCGATATGGCAAAAATAAGTAAATATTTTTCGACAAATTCAAGAAAATTTATTAGACATAACTAAATTTTTTCAGTAGTTAAAGAAAATTTTGTAGTTTTAAGAGAAATCTTGGAGTTCAAAATTGCAAGAATGTCTTTAGTGACATACGAAGTTCACGATGGACACATTTTTGGTCAAATTTACAAATTTAAAGAAATAATGAACTATTTTGTAAGAAATAAGAAATTAGGAAATCTTTATGCTTTATTTGTGTATAACTTTTTCCCGTTTTTTAGTTCATTTAACTAACATACGCAAAAAATTATTTGACTAAAATAAACTTTTTCCAAACATAATGATTCTATGAACTAATATAAAGTTAATATGGCTTTAGTGAAATAGAGAGTTCACTTTTTTTTTAGTGTTTTTTTCTGACAAATAAAAATGGGTAAAAATCGCTAAAACGACCATAAAAATGCCAGAAAAGAAGCTTAAATCTAAAAGCTAAACGAGTCCAAAAAAGTCTAGCGGGAA